>NW_004955447.1:1916900-1934858 GCF_000276665.1 Chinchilla lanigera | reverse complement strand
GCGGCTGCACCCGGAGCTCCCCGCGCGGCGCAGCCCCCGAGCGCGTCCTGCACCCCTCCGCGCCCGTCCCCGCGCCCGAGGCCCCTGTCGGGGCGCTGTGTGCCTAGATCGGGTTATCAGCGTAACCCCATTCAAAGGAGGGCGCCGGGTTATTTCTGTGCGGCTTTCAAAACCGAGAACTTTTACTTTCATTTTAAAGTTAAAAGTAGTGGTAGGGTTCTGCTCTCTAGGTTAAATCTTGAAATTGAATGTTTTAATTTTATCCCTGAGTGCTTAGATGACAACCTCATATGTAGACAGAAACAGGAAAAGTTTTATTATGACCTGGAGGGCATAGACACTTATAGAAATAGGGGTAGGAAGGGTGAGATGCATGTTCGAGGCATGTTTCAAAAAATGAAAAACTTCTTGGGGAACTCCCAACCTTTTGTATTTGTTTTAAAATTGGAGTTTTGGGACTTATTTGCTGTTTGGGGTTATTTCTGGAGACTTACAAATGTGCACAAGTTATCTCAACCAGTCAGATCAGAGTGTACTCAGTTTATAGGGATGTATTTCTTCTAGTAGATTCTTTTCAATATAAAATAACTTTAAATGTTTGAATGTTAGCGTCACCATTTCGTTCTTGTAAATGATAAGACATCTTGGACTTACACAAATGTCCTGTGGCAGAGTAAGGTAACGATTTTAGGAGAGTTCCTTGCTAGAAACCCGCAGCCTCTGGGCCGGCTTCCAGCACGCCCGGTGGTAATCTCGCAGTTTTGAGGTTCTGATCCCTGGTTCTGATAACAAGCAAGATAGTGCGGCCGCCGTTTGCATCTTAAAGGAACACAGCCCCGGGGAGAGGAGCGCTCGGAGGCGGGTGCTCTGGGTCCCGGGCCTGCGCTGCCGCCGGGGGCGCTGCCGTCCGCGCGACAGGACGGGAGACGGCGGGGTGGACTCAGGGCCGGCTCTGGAGACAGACTCGGAAAATACGGAAAATAGTAAGACGGGATTGGAGAGAGCTGGCTGAGATGCGGAGAATTTGATCCGGGTTACAGTGTTCAGACTGTGCGTTTTTCCGGCCGCGGACGCTGGGACGCGGGAAGGTGTGGACGAAGAACGGGTCTCCGCGGACGCCGTTTCCCAGATTCACTTGGGATTTATGAAATCTGTATTTTTAGGGAGTCATTTAGCAAAATGGTTAGTTTAGGAACACCCAGGAACTTAGTAAGGCTTCCAAATGCAGGTCGTCCTGATTTTTGATGCAGGAATCTTAGGGGAAGAAGCATGTTTCTTTCATACACGGTGAGGAGCAAGGTGCATTACAGACACACTCTGCACGTCTCCTGGTCTGTAAACACGCTGGCTGGTCACGCGCCTGGCGCTGTCCTCACAGGAAAGAGTCTCTATCTTCCCTAGCGCGCCTTCCTATTTTCACTTGTATCAGTGAGGAACCCCCTCTTAGTTCTTCTGCCTACCCGGCGTTTATGCACAAATACACCGAGTTGTAGAGGTGGCTGATTTATTTTTCTCAAGCATATTTACTGTTGTCATGACTTCGAGATGGTGCCTTCTGCATTTCTGTGCTGTCAGCAGTGCAGTGGCGATTCAAACAAGGCGTCGAATGGCCATCAGCTGCATGACAACGAAGAGAGGCGTCCAGTCTTTGTATTCATCAATTTATTAATGACGTCTTACGTCTGAATTTAGTTTCGGATTGAAGTAGTAATGGTAAAACCACGTTCCTGTCGTCACTTGCACAAGAGAAAACATTATCATGTTCTTTCCTGAAAATTTAGTAGGTGGAAGGGATTATTACGTTCACTGAGAAGATGAGGAAACTAGGGTACAGATAGCTTTGCCTTTTTAAACAGAAACTTGTTGGTGGGGGCAGGAATGAACCTTTTATCTTTTGACCATTCATGATTACTGAATAACTGTCATGAAGTGGATAAATGTTCTAGTATAAGCAGAAAATACTAAAGCAGATAAACATTTCTCCTGCTTTATCAGCAGTTTACAGCGGCTCAATCTTGGAAGCAGCTTACACGTCCATCAGTAGATAAATGGATAAAGAAAATGTGTTTACACACAATGGAGCACTACTCTGCCATGAAGAAAGATAAACTTGAGTCTTTTGTAAGAAGATGGATGCACCTTGAGACGATAATGTTAAGTGAAATAAATCAGACACACAAACATAGATAGTTCTTATATGAGAAACCTAAGTTATAAATATAAAGCAAAAGAAAATAGCGAATAGGAAGATAGTATTGAGATGGATCCTTCTCAAATGGGAAGATGATCAAGAGATAGAGGAATAGGGAGAGAAAGGGAGAAAATGTATGAGGAAGGAATGAAGCTGTGTTGTGTCCATGTACCAACTGTCACAAGGAACGTGGACATCACGTGCTGCAGACGTATTCTAATAAAGGTACATAAAAATACAGGAAAGGAGGAAAACCATAAGAAAAGTCCATCCTGCTCTAAAGAGATGGTCTTCATTCTCTGCTGGTAATTCAAATCAACACAACATCCACTTGCTTCGTTTCAGATTGTGTAATGCTGGAGGGTGTTTCACAGTGAAGAATTTTCAGTTTGAATGTAACCAATTTTTTAATCAGTTTAGTTTATTGGTACATTTTAGATATGCATAATGATCACATTCATCATAGGGAATTTGTACCTATACATGACGTATTTCAGTTCTTTATTCCATTCTCCTGTCTTCTCTTCAATCCCTCTTCCCCTCCTTATTTACAAAATCTTTGTTACCATTTTTCCTTTTCTCATTTTTTTCTTTTCTCTTCCTTCCTTTCCCCTTGCCCCTCCCTAGTTCCCCTCCCTATTTGAACATTTTCTTCCTGTTTCACAACATCTGTTATACATTTTTGTCCTTACTTACACTTTTGGTTTTTCACCCCAGAGAAACAGTGCAATATTCATTCATATGTGTCTGATTTATTTCACTTAAGAGGATGGTCTCAAGGTACATCCATTTACCTAGAAATGTCTGAAGTTTATCCTTCTTTATGGCAGAGTAGTACTCCATTATATAGAAAAACCACATCCTTTTTATCCATTCATCAGTTTATGGGCATTTGGACCATTTCCAAAATTCAGCTATTGCAAACTGTGCCACTATAAACATAGGTGTACATATGTTGCTGTTGTATGATGCTTTTAATTCTTTCAGGAAAATACCAAGAAGGAGAATAGCTGCGTTGAATGGGACCTCTAGTTTTAGTTTTTTGAGAAATCTCCACACTGATGAGTGTAACGAATTTGTAGCCCCAGTCTTGAGAGCTAACTTTTGTTTTTAATGTTGAATATACACAGAAGTTATATGAAATTAACATGTTAAAGAAAATGAAAAACACTTGCTGATATTTTGGATTTCATGTAGTACTTTGTGGGTCATTGTTTGGAAAAAGGATCTACTCAGTTCACTTGGAGTTTTTCTACTAGAAATCTTTAAAAAGCTTTAGATAAAATTTCTAGTATAATTCTGTCTTAGTTACTTTTCTCTCTTGTTGCTGGGAAAAATACCCTATGTCCAAAATTAAGGAAGGAAAGGTTTATTTAGCTCACAGTTTTTGGAGGTTTTAGTCCATAATCAGCTGGCTCCAAGGCAGGGTGGCATGGCACAGGGCAATAGTTTAAGCCGATAGAAGACAGCAAAAGCAACAAGAGCAAAAGGGGAGGGAGGAGGTGAGCAATCCTCTTTTCCTGTCTTATAGTGTATGAAGATTACTACCCCCTAGGGTCGGTTTATGTAGCACTCACACCATCTCTATGCCTTCCTCTTGCATAGGATGAGGATGCTTACAAAGTAAGGGCCTTAGCTCCCTGCTGAGTCACTTAGTTAAACTTCTAAACTTCTCAAGTTGACACAATGTATCAAACATTACAATCCACCCCTTGTCAACTTGGCAACCAGACACATTTCTTTAAATGAATTTCCAGATACAAAGACATGCTTATTCATATCATTTCACAGTTTGAGCATTATAACACAGGTTTAACAATCCTTCAGAACCAATATTAAGTCTATCAACATTCTTTACTTTAGAACCATAATACTCTGTCCCTGACCCCGTCAAAGACTCATGTACATCCCTTTATGCAAAAGGCATTTAGTCTATCTGCAAGAGTTGATAAAGTTCTAGCAGTTTTAGCATTGCAGAGAAGTCCAAGTCCCAAGTCTCCTCTGAGATGTAAGGCAAACTTTCAGCTGCAAGCCCCTGTACAAATGAAAAGTGAGATACTTCTAACATTTAATGGCCCAAGATAAACATTTTCGTTCCAAAAGTTACATACAGGAGAACACAATGGATTGAGACCAAAGCAAGTCCAGAATCCAGCAGGGCAAAGATTAATTCCTGTAGTGCTATGTGCACCATCTGAGGCAATCTTTGGCAAATTGTGAGCTCTAAAAGGTTTATGTGGTTCCACCCGTACTACATTTCTGAAGTAGGTGGTTATAGCTCTCATGGGTTCTCTCTTGGGATGGCTTTGCTCCCTCCTTGCAAGTTTCCTTAGATGATCCACATTCCTGGATTTTCCAAACTTCTGGGGTCTCCACTGCCCCAATGGCTTCACTCTCAGTTTCACACACTGCCCTCTCACCTGCACACTGCCTGGCCTCCTAGGCCTTTTGAAGTCGGGGTGGAAGCCTTCTTAACTCCATAACTCTTACATTCTGCATGCACCTAAACCAGCACCATGTAGATGATGTCAAGGCCTGTTGCCAGCTGGAGCAGTAGCCAAGCTTTCCTCTCCCTTGGCTGTAGGGGTTGAGTGCCTGGATTGGTAGCCACTCTGAGTCCAGTTCTGAGGAACAAATTTGCTATGCTCTGCCATTCTGGAACATGATGAGGCCACTGCCACTTTGGAACATGGTGCTCTGCAATTTTCTCCTAAAAGGTAAGTTTTCCACCTTTGCAGTTTTGAGGCTGCAAAGGGTGGAGACTTTGCTGCTTCTTGTGATGCCCTCAGGCCATCTTTTATATTCTCCTGTCCCTTCTCAGCAGTGGAGAGCTCCTTAGCTCTATCTTTGTAGTCCACAGCTTTACTGAATACAGTAAAGCTTTCTGGCCAAACCCCCAAAATTTTACGTCATCCTGCTGGGCTCTTTGCTCTTGATTCTCAACATAAATCTAGCTAAAACTTCTGAACAATAGCCATGCTGCTGCCTCAATCTTAAATTTCCTTGAAATTTCTTCTGCCGGATTAATTAGTCTGCGGCCCTTAATCTCAGTCTCAGGCAAGGTCTCTAGACATAAGCAAAATGCAGACAAACATTCTGCCAAGCCATAACACACACTGTGTGGAGTCCAACAGTCAATGCAGTCCTTCTTCCCAGCAGAAACTTCCCAAATCGGGTTTGTCTGTAGGATTTCTGTCAACCTTGTGGTCTTCTGAGCTTTGACCAGAATCTTCCATACAGAACAGCCTCAGGTGTTTCAGTGCTACTCTTTCAGGCGACATCTCTGAACCTTTCCGGTCTCTTCTCACAAGCCATTCCCAAACGCTCTTGAACCACATGGTCAAGTATAGTCACAGCAACGACCCCACTTGCTTCTCTGGTACCAAATTCTGTCTTGGTTATTTTTCTCTTGTTGCAAAGACAAAATACCCTATGCCCCAAATTAAGGAAGTAAAGGTTTATTTAGCTTACAGTTTGTGGAGGTTTCAGTCCATAATGAGCTGGCTCCAAGGCAGCGTGGCACATGGTAGGGGCAACAGTTCAAGGTGGCAGAAGACAGACAGGAAAAGCAACAAGAGTAAAAGTGGAGGGGAGAGCAAGCCTCTGTTCTTCCCTTTTATTGTATGCGGGATACCCGCCCCATCGGTGTAGCTCATACAATGTCCATGCTCTCCTCTTGCATAGGATGAGGATGTTTATAATGTGAAGACCCTGGCTCCCTGCTGAGTTGCTTAGTTAAACTTTTAACCTCACATTGACACAATTTATCAACCATTGCAACTTTTTAGGGAGTTTTAAAATAAAAATGAATTGGGATACAAAATGAGAAAAGGATATATTTGGTTTAAAACATGTTTTATGACATGACTAGAAAAGGTGTTCATTATGTCTTCATTAAGAATTTGGTAGTATTTCTTGTAGGTATATTCACTGAGTAATACTGTCTTTTATACTATTTGCAAATAAATAAACTTGAGGGGGCTGGGCTTTTATGGGAATTAATTCTAGCTTTGACCTGAAGATCTTGCATTTTCTCATAGTGTCTAGTAACTCATTCATCTATTTGGTTTTTTTCTCTGGCAACAAAGCCTCTCGGCAGGCCATACAGAGGGTGGAAAAGACATACAGTACAGAGGATGCTCTCCACATTGGAGATCTCAGTCTGTGATGTAATACACACCAGCACTAATGTGATCAATTGTAAGACTTCTAGTCCCATGGCGAACAGTAGACTGTAAAGAAGGAATGGGTGTGGCTGATGTTGGTATGCAAGTGGAAAATAGTGAAGAGCCCCAGAAGACAGCTGGGTAGTAAAGGAAGAGGTAGAAGCAGTGCTGTGCAGACTTCTCTGCACAAACTTTAATGGCCGTGAGGCTTTAGCACAAAGTGTTCTAAACCCTAAAGGATAACAGCATCCAACCCTGCTTAGGTATCCTGCAAAACTTTCCTTAAAACTGATGGAGAAATACAGTATTTCCAAGACAAGGAGCACCTAAAGAAATTCATGACTACCAAACCAACATTACAAAAACGTCTCAAGGATATCCTAGAAAGAGACAATGAAGCCAACAATGCCACTAGTTCAAGAAGAATGAATACACCTGAGGGGAATGAGTATGTAAGCAAATGGGGGGAAAAAGAGGAAATCAGCAACAGAAAATAATGCAATGACAGGAATAAGCCAACACCTCTCAATAATAACTCAATGGGGAAGGTCTCCTTTCCCCAATCAGAAGACACAGATTGGCAGAATGGATCTAGAAAGAAAACCCAACAATATGCAGCATACAAGAAACACAATTTAAAAAGAAACAGATTAAAAATCAAAGGATGGAAATAATACTCCATGCAACAGGAACCTGAAAGAAAGCAGGAGCTGATATCCTAATTTCAGACAAAGTGGTTTTCAAGCCAAGCCTGATCAGAAGAGACAAGATCATTACATATTGGTTAAGGGAACAATTCAACAGGAAGAGTTAATAATTATAAGCATATACACACCAAATACTGACACACTCAGCTTGACAAAACAAATAGTAATGAACATGAAAAGTCAGATAATCACCAATACATCGTCGTGGGGGACCTCAGTACCCCACGGTCACAAAGGAACAGATCAACTAGACAGAAAATAAACAAAGAAATATGAGCGTTGAACTAAATCTTCAAATAAATGGACTTAATAGATGTCTAAAGAGTGTTGCATCCAACAACAACAGAATACATACTCTTCTCAGCAGCACATGGGACTTCCCCCCAAATAGACTGGAAGCTAGCCCATACTGCATGCTTAAGTAAATGCAAGAGAATCAGAATTACCCAATGTGTATTATCAAGCCATGGTGCATTGGAAGTAGAAATTAATGGTGAAAGACACCACAGAAACTATGACAACACATGGAAATTAAATATCCTTTTGAATAATCAATAGGTCACAGATGAAATCAGGCAAGAAGTTAGACTGTTTGTACAGTCAACAATAATGCCAGTATTATGTACTAGAACCTATTGGATGCAATGAAGGCAATCCTAAGAGGGAACTTTATAGTGGTGAATTGCCACATCAGATAAACAGAATAAGCTCAAATAAATAACCAAATGATGCACCTCAAGATCCTAGAAAAACAGAGTAATTGAAGTATGAGGAAGGAAATTGTAAGACCAGAGTAGAAATTAATGAAATTGAGACTAAAAAATATACAAAGAATAAATCAAAGAGTTGATTCTTTGAAAGATTAAATAAACTAGACAAACCCTTACTTAGCCAGTCTTACCACAGTTAAGGAAAGAAAAGGGCCAAATCCATGCAATTAGAAGTGAAAAAGGTGAAATCACGACAGATTCTGACAAAATTGAGATTATCAGTGTGTACTTTCAGAACCTATGCTCTAAAAAAATGGAAAATTCAGAACAAATGGATAAATTTCTAGATACATATGAACTATCAAAGCCAAACTAAGAAGATATAAAAATCCCAAATAACCCAACATCTCTCGCTGAAATTGAAGAATTAATAATAAAATACCAATGAAGAAAAACCCAGGTCCTGATAGATTTATTGTTAAATTCTACAAAAACTGTAAAGGAGAACTAATGCCAATACTCCTCAAACTCTTTAATGAAACCAAAAGGGCAGTCATACTCACAAAGTCATTCTTGGAAGCAAGCATGAGGCTGACTCCAAAAACAGAAAAGGACACAACCAAAAAGAGAACTATAGATAATCTTTTAATGAACCTAGGTGCAAAAATCCTCAAAAGATACTGGCAAATAGAATGTAGTAAATAATCCAAAAGATCATACATCATGACCAAATAGGATTCATTCCAGGGATTGCAGGATGGTACAACATATACAAATCAATAAGTGTACTATGCCATATTATAAACAAGCTAGGACAAAAATTTCACAATTATCTCAGTAGAAAAGCATTTGACAAAATCCAACATCCATTCATGGTTAAAAAACTTCTAAAGAAAATGGATTAGTTTGAAAATCTTTGTCTCCATCTGATAAAAGACATCTATGACAAACCACCAGCCAACATCATTCTAAATGGAGAGAAGGTAAAAGCTTCTAAAATCAGGAACAAGATAAGGGTATCCACTGTCACCACTCCTCTTGAATATAGTTCTCAAAGTATCAGCTATAGTGGTTAGAACAGAGAGAGAGAGAGATAAAAGGAATATAGATAGGAAAGGAAGAAGTTAAATCATTATTTGCAAATGACGTGATCCTTTACATAGAAGATCCCCAAAATTCCCCCAAAAGACTCTTAGAATTGATAAGCAAATTCAGTAATGTAGCAGGGTATGAAGTTAACACGCAAAAATTAGTAGAATTCCTATACACCAATAATAAATCTCCCAGAGATAAATTAAGGAAACAATATCTTCCATAATAGCATCAAGGAAAATGAAATACAGGGCTCTCTCAGTTCATGAACTTAATTTGTTTTGTGATTCTGGAAATAGTGGTCCTATTCTTGTTTGTGTGGGAAAGATGGCTGCAGTCATATTCATCACTTGTTGCAGCATTTGCAGACAGAACCAAAACTTTACCAGATGCTTCTGTTTGTGAACCAAACTGTTTGCAAACAAAAGCGTTCATGAACTGAGGCACCACTGTATTGTACAGAGGGAATAACCTAATCAAGGAAGTGAAAGACCTCTCCAATGAAAACTGTAATACCCTGAAAAAGATCAAAGAGGGTAACAGAAAATGGAAAGATCTCCCTTGTTCCTGGATAGTCAGAATCAGTATGGTCAAAATGGCCATACTTCCAGAGCTGTTACACAGATTTAACATTATTCCAACCAGAATACCAGTAGCATTTCTTATAGAACCGGAGAAAACACTCCTAAAACTCATATAGAACCGGAAGAAATACAGAATTGCAAAAACTTTTCTGGGGGACAAGGGCAAGGCAGAGGGCAACATGATCCTTGACTTCAAGTTTTAGTACAAAGTGAAAAACCAGCATGGTATTGGCAAAAGCAAAAACAGAAAAACCAAAACCAAAAACCAAAACCGACTTGTGGATCAGTGGAACAGAACAGAAGATGCAAAAACGACTGCAAGCAGACTCAGCTACTATATCTTTCACAAAGGGGCTAAATCCTTTTAGTAGAGGAAAGATAATCTGTTTAACAAATGGTGCTGGGAAAACTGGCTATCACATGCCAAAAATTGAACCTACACCGATATCTCTCACCATGCACTAAATTAAAATGAATGGATTAAAGATTTAAACATTAGAACAGAATTACCTACTCTGCTGGCAGTCAAAATAGACAAAACTCTTCTCTTTTATTTTTTTTTCTTAATTTTATTCTACTGGTGAATATGTTGCACATATTGAGCACAGTCATCAAAGGGAATTGGTGCCTGTACAGAACACATCTCAATTTTCCTTTCAAAATAGGTAAGACTCTTGAAGACAGGGGTAGGCAAAGATTTCATGAACAAAACTCAAACTACATGGGAAATAATTCAAAGAATCAACAACTGGGCTCACATCAAATTAAAAAGCTTCTGACAGGAAAGGAAACCACCAACAGACTGAAGAGACAGCCCACAGAATGGGAAAAAAATTTTACCAGCTATTCCTCAGACAAAGGTCTGATATGCAGACTATTTAAACTACTCAAAAAATTAATCCCTGCATTTAAAGATCCAATCAAAGTGGGATGTGAAATGAATAGGTACTTCTCAGCTGAAGACTTATGAACGGCCAATACATACATGAAAAAATGCTCCATATTGCTGGCTATTCAAGAAATGCACATTAAAACAACCCGAGATTTCTTCTCACTGCAAAAAGAATGATTATCATCAAGAAATCAAATAATAACAAATGCTGGCAGGGCTGTAGTGGAAAAAGGAGCCCTTCTGCACTGTTGGTGGGAGTGTAGAATGGTGCAGCTACTGTGGAAATCAGTGTGGAGATTCCTCAAAGAACTGAAAATAGAAATTGCATCTGAGCCAGCTCTTCCCCTTCTAGGTATCTTCTCAAAAGAGTTAAAGACATATACGGTAGCAATATATGCCTATGCTTATTTATTGCAGCATGATTCATGATATCTGAATCTTGGAAGCAGTCTACATTTCCATCAGCAGATGGATAGATAATGACATTGTGGTGTTTATCCACAGCAGAGTAGTACTCTGCTATAAAGAAGGATCAGCCTCAGTTCCTTGTAGGAAAATGGACTCACCTTGAGTCCACAGTGCTAAGTGAGATAAATCAAAACACAAGCTTAAATATTATGTTGTTTCTCTCATATGAGAACCTCAATGTATAGATAAAGTACATTATAAAAGACTGACAATAGAAAAAAATAGAAAAAGTTACTGTAATCCAGCATGGACAGTGTATCTTAAGAGTGTACCTTGATTTAATGTAATTATCTTACATGTTTTACTTTTTTGGCCTTTTAGTCCGATTGTTAATCTGTATATATGATGGTTAACTTTATAAGGGCTTGTAGGATAAATAAACGAATCTGATGGTGGAGGGAACGGGGAAAAAGAATTGAGATGTGTTCTCTTCATGCCCCAATTCCCCACCATAAGTGTAATCATTATGTACTGCGAACATGGAGTAATAAAATTTTTAAAAAGTGCCGTGAGCAGAAGTAAGAACTAAAGTGCAGTGGTTGAAGACTATTTAGGTGCAGACTCTGATAGTGTATTTCATTATGCCTCCTTTTCTTCTTTCCTGTTTCTTTTCTCTGTACCTCTCTCCTTCGTAACTTTTTATTGAAATACCAGATGTATTAAAAAAATGGCAAATGTCATTATAGCACCCGTATACAGCTCCGTGATTTGCCCGAGTGAATCCATCTACATAAGCAGCACCAGAACCAAGGTGTAAAGGACTGCCAGCCGGCCTCAGGCTCCTGTCCTCTCTCTGGGGAGCTGTTACCGTCCCATGGAGTTCTGGACTTCTGAGACTGGCTGAAGTTTACTTTTTACCTGTTGTTCAACTTTTCCTGAGTGAATCACATGGTATACGTTCTGACTTAATTTGCTAAACATTGTGTTTGTGAGACTCTTATTTGTGTAAAGTAGCAGCTTGTTCATCCTCGTTGCTGTATTCCGTGTGGTGTTCCACCTGAGGAGAATGCCACCATGAATTTATGTGTTTCACTCTTGATGAACACTTGGATTGTTTCTGGGTTTTGGCTGGTAAGAATAGTGCTGCTGGGAGCATTCTTGTGTATATGTTATAGTACACATGGGAATTTCTGTTGTGTGTGTTGTGAATGGAGTTGCTATAGCAGTGTTGGTGATGGTGTCTTCCTTCAAAGTGGATATGAATCCATACACAGATAAACATTTATGTGTGAGGTTTTCCTCTTCCCCACATTGTTATGGAGAGCTGGTACTGTCATGCTGTGGATGTAAAGTTATGTCTCTTTGTGGTTTTTATTTGCACTTTTGAGGGTACCTTTTCATATGGATACTGGTTATTCCTTGTGTGAAGCATTATTCAGGTTTTTTGCTCATGAAGTTTTTATCTAGTGTATTATCTCATGAAAGGAAGATTTGAATACCTGGGGGGTTAACTTCCTTATTTAGAAAACTGAGCTAACCAGGGAAACTCATTCACCAATGTTTTCATCTAATAAACTAGTAGATAAAGAACTTAAAAACGTTTGAACTGGTAAATATCAGAGTCTGGATCTATGGAGTATTGTCCTTAAAGAACAGAAAACCTAAAAAGCAACTTTCACACTGTACCAAAAAGCACGCAAAACTTGTCCTCATTGTTAATGCCAAAATAGAGCATCTCATATGCAGTTTTATCCAGTGACCCATGAAGATTTGCATTTGGGAGACTGCTACCTGACTTCAGGCCTTAGCTCTCTTTACTAGTTGTTTATTTTGGGAGATTTAAAAAGTCTGCGTTTCTATTAGTTTCATTTCTAAAATGATTGTAAAACCTAATTCACAGAGGAGTTCTGAGAGACCGATGAAGTGATCTTTACGAAACCTTCTTCAGAGCTGTGAGTGTCCATACACATGTTATTTATTATTATTACTGCTCTCTGCCACAGCATTGCTTTCTTTTGAGTTGAACTGTGCCAGCACTGAGAACAGTTCCTGGCATATTAATGAATGTTCGTTGGCTGTGTGAACAGAACATTTAAGTGTCTTTTTTAAACTCTCACTCTGAGTGACTCCAACTGTGTTTCATATTTTTTTTTATCTAAGACTTTCACTTTTTTATTGCTAAAGTTGAATTGGGAAAAGGTTTTATCAAACCTGAGATTGAAGAATTGAATCTAATAGGCAGCAGTTTGAGATCATCCCTTTCACTGTATAGCTCATATTAACCTTGCGCCCCCCTGTACTGGCTGCTAGAGCTGGAGAGTCCTTGCAATGATTGTCTCGCCCCCTGCTCCATGGGTGAGCCCACAGAGCCTACACACTGAGTATTTTTAGCTTTTATAATTAGAATGCTGACCAACAAATTCCCAGATTTAAAATATTCTAGTGGTTTCTCCAGTGCTGTACCTTGGAAACCATGTTTCATGCAGAATTGAACTTTTGAGGGTGAATAACAGCTGAAAACTAGAGCTTGTGTAGAGCCTTTTCAGCTTAGGACAGATAAGCATGTCTCAGATACGTTGATTATAACATCAAAATAAATGCATAGTGTTCACCTTTGCAAACCTTTATGCAGAGCAACAATTCTTAACCCTTCGAAAAGTCTTATTCTCAGCTATTGGTTTGACTATGTGAGTTCTTTTTCTTTGTGTGAAAAGCAGTTTAGTGGCATATTATTTTAAAATTAAATAGTATTAAAATGTGTGTTATTTTTCTGTTGGGGAATTACATAGTGCTCACTTAAACAACACCAGGTAACACTTTGTAAAATCAGACTTGAACTTGGAATGAACTTGGAATTTTATGTAGAAATGGAGATTTTCTTACCTGATGACTGCTATCTTTCCTTTTTTTCCTTATATTTGAATTATTTATTTAAGATTTGGTGGTATTCTTGGTTGATTTGCCCGCATAACTTAAGTGTAACTGTCTTACAGTACTCAGAGTACTGAGCATGGAGCACAGTACTTCAGGATAGTTCATCAGCCTGCATCTTATGAGAACACTTACATTTTATGTAGTGTACCTCCTGTAGGCTTGATCCAAATGTGCTGATTTAGTGGAAAATGGAATTATTTGGTGTAGTAGACAGCTTTTGTTTTTCTGTTATGTATATAATGGTGTGGGAAATTGAAATAAATACAAAGAGCAATTATGGTGACCCTCACTAAACTACTCTTTAAAAACAGTGAGTTTCAGGCCAGGCGTGGTGGTGCATGCCTGTAATTCCAGCATTGAGGAGGCTGAGGCAGGCAGATCGCTGCAAGTTCAAGGCCAGTGGGACTGCATAGTGAGTTCAGGACCAGCCTGAACTACGTAGAGAGACCTTGTCTCAAAAAACAGAACAAAACAAAACAAAGCAAAACAAAAATGAGTTTCAGAAAACCTCTTTTGTTCTAGGTGACTTCATTTCTTTGAGAAGTTAAACAGAGTTGTCCAAAACAAATGCTTCCAGGTATGCCTGGACATTGCTGTGTCAAAGCCTGGAACAAGACCCTCCTTTGATGCCACTTGGCACATGGGACTTGGAAAACTTGCTACTATAGACTTAGGGAAGGACAACTGATCTTGACACCAGAATGTTAAGTAAAATAAGTCAGTCACAGAAAGTTAAATTTTGCATGGCTTCTCTTATATGAGAAACCTAAGTACATGCTGAGTAAAATAAAGGAGAGATGGCCAGATACAGGGAGACAGACTTTTTAAAGATGGGAAGGGATCAGGAAAATGAATGGAGGACAGAAGGGGATGAAACGTGATCATGATGTGATATATATGAGGTGTGATCAAAATATATGGTGAATGTTTAAATCTAAAAATTTATTACAGAGGCTGGGTGTGGTGGCACATGCCTGTAATCTCAGCACTTGGGAGTCTGAGGCAGGAGGATCCTTGTGAGTTTGAGGCCAGCCTAGACACCATAGTGAGTTCAAGGTGAGCCTGAGCCACATAGTGAGACCCAGTCTCCAAAACACACAGAAACCCATTATTTTTATTACAGTAAAAAACACATGGCCATTATGTCCCCTCACACTGAACATGCTATCCCGTTGCTCTCACCACTTTCTGAAGCAGTTCTGGAAGTCCCCTTTCCTGAGTGCTTCTATGAGGTGTGATAAAAACACAGTGAATGTGTCTCCGAGTGCCATCGAACAAAAAGGCAGGCTTGTAAGGACATGAGGGTGTGTCCTTATCTGCCTGTCACCTGATTGGGCACTGTGCCACATCTGGCTTTTCCTTAAAGACAAAATGGCCGTGGGAAGTAAATGTTTTGAATCAGTTCTGGACATTGAGGCAGCCACAGCAGTGCAGCTGAAGACACTCATGAAAGAGGACTTCCAGAACTGCTTCAGAAAGTACAAGAAGGATGGAGTAACTGTGTTTGAAGCAGGGGGAGGATTTGGAGGGGGATTATGGCACTGTCTTTTACTATAATAAATGAAAAAAATTAAACATTCTCTGTATTTTTTTATCACACCATGTATGTACATGAGAAATTCCTCAAAACAAATATAAATTTTGCATATCACAGACATACACCATTAAAAAAGAATCATCCCTAAAGAAACAGAATCCTGACAACTGTAGTAGTTAAACTGATACCAAGAGGGAATAGGACAGCTCTTCCTTTTCTTGTGCTCTTTATCCTGGAAACTGTTGGCTGTGTGGCCAGATTGGAGGATCCCTACTGGCTTGACTACAAGCCAGGTAATGTACCTTTTACCTCAGAGAATCGCATGGGGGGCTGAAACTGTTACTCCGGGAAGCAGGTGTGTAAGGAGGAGGCTCAGTGCCTGCCATTGAATGGGACTGTGAGTCGGCTCGCTGTGTCAGTGACCAGGTCCTGTCAGTCCCTTGAAATCTGGAGACGGCGGCTGGGAATTTAGCTCAGCGGCAAAGCGCCTGCCTGGCAAGTGCAAGGTCGTGAGTTCGGTTCCTGGTACTGGAGAAAAACCAAAACCAAAACCAAAACCAAAACAAAACAAAACAAAAATCTGGAGACGGTGTCCTTGGGAAGGTGACAGTAGCAGTTGTGGCGCCTCAGGGAGGGAGTTCCCTGAGGCACTGCTTGAAGTCATCTTCAGAAAATTGCTGAGCTTTAACAAATTAAGCTGGGACCCAGCTCACACATTTGCACTTTTACAAGTGGAGGTTCTTTGCCAAGGGAAAAAAGAGAAGGATAAAGAATGTCTCAAAAGGTTTAAATAAATGAGATGAGATAATTTCCCTTGAAAAATGCATTAAGAAGTGAAACAAAAATACGTCCAAAAAACATCAGAAGAAAATAGAGTTCAAGCTCTCAATGTCCAAACATTGAATTCTGGCGTATTTGCACTTCCAGTGGCCCTTAGTCTTCCAGAGCAGCATTCTGTCTTCCCTTATCTGCCCTTTTCAGAATAAACCATCTTCCTTTATTTAAAAATATTGAGCTCTGTAATTGGTCGTCTTATTCTTACTGCTTTGGCCTGCCCTTTGATTCTTCTCACAGGTCCATGTTGTCCTTCTACCAGGTGTGCTTCCTCACTTCTTAGTCAGCAGATCCTTTGTTGTCTTCGCAGTGACCATCACATTCTGTACCATAAGTATTTATTTAATGGAGTGCTACTTAGTCACTTAAAAATTTGAACCGACCAGTCAGAGACACCCAGGTGCCTCGTGCAACTTTCTGTGAACTTTGTCTTCACTGCTGTCAGCCCCTGGACATTTCTTGTGAAATTGGTTGAGATCAGGCTTGGAATCTGGTCACTTTGGGTTTGGGACTTTGTCGTTAGAGTTGGGAGATGTCATAGTTCCTTGGAAGAATGAATCTAGATGTGCCTGTATTCCTTCTGCTCTGCTTTGCGCGTAATTTTACGTGCTATTTATTAGAGATGAAAAGTGAGTTGGAGGCAGTTATTTTTCAAAAAGTTTCTCTTATTTTTGAAATAACTGTAGGCTCACAGAAACTTACAAAAAATTAGTACAGAGAGGTTTTTTTGTAGCCTTTAGCCTTCTTCCTCCACTAAGCATTGCTTTTAAGATTCCTAAAAGGCATTTACCAAAAAAGATTTAGGAGGAGTGATAATATTTTATGTCTGATCTGAAGAAGTACTCGTCCTTATTTGTTGCTGACCATGCATCAGTACTTACTACCCAGTCAGTGTGTAGAAGCAGAGAATGAGACAGACTTCCCATTCGTGGGTCCCAGCCGCACAGGGCCTGCGACGGGCGAGGGGCCGTCGTTCGTGTTACTTAATTGCGTCTCTGTGAATGTGGTGTTGGCTGCACTCAATCACTTTTATATTGAACATACTGAGGTACAGATTTTCAATCCAGATGTTGCACCCGTAAAACTTCAGGAGGACATAGAACTGTGTGGGAGTAGAACTCCTTTGTGGCCCAGGTGCTAGGGGACCACGACAACACTGGGTTTTATGAACTGCTGAGACAGGTTGCTGTAGTGTGTACTTTTTGTGTGTCTTACGATATATGTGAATGAACAGTATATTAGGATGTCTTAGAATGTTTGTTAGATAATATGTAAGATTATTTCCAGTGAAGTCTAAACATTCCACTCTTCTTTAGCACATTGACACCACGCTGAGCACCTGTTTGAGCTTGGTTATTCCCTTATAGGGGTCTCCAGTGCTGTAATGTGCTTGTACGAATGTCTGAACCCCATGCAGTCTCATAGGGTGGCTCTCCTCAGGGTTTGGTCTGTACCTCAAGAGAGAATAGCTGGAAAGGCTGAGAGGGAGACGTCCACAGTGAGCAGAGAGCAGAACAGACAGGCCTGTGTGGAGGCTCAGTTCTGAGCAATGCCTGATGCCTGGAAGGAGACTTCACCAGCGCCTGTGACGTCACATTTTCCCAGGCCCAAGATGGTCAGAATAGGGCCCCGCATGCAACTGAGAGAACTAGGGGTAGGAAAAATATTTATGTAGTACATACTGGCATGATCAGCTTTGCATATCAAGAAGAATAACTGGCCTTTCCAACAGAAGAAAGTATATATTTCATATTCATACAATTCAAAAGAAAAGATGGACATGTCTGATAAATAGACCTAATCTTTTGGTTGCTCATTCTCTCTTTACCTAAGAGTTCACCTAGTTTGGTTTTCTTTTCTTTTCTTTCTTTTTTTTTTTTTTTTTTTTTTTTTTTTTTTTTTT
>NW_004955447.1:1641641-1916800 GCF_000276665.1 Chinchilla lanigera | reverse complement strand
TTTTTGTTTTTCTCCGGTACCGGGAACCGAACTCACGACCTTGCGCTTGCCAGGCAGGCGCTTTGCCGCTGAGCTAAATCCCCAGCCCCTCTTTTCTTTCTTTCTTTTTTAACAGACAACCTTTTACAAAATAGCAAAAGAACAGTACAGACAATACAGAGTTACAAACAAAGTGGTAGCAAATGAACAATGCTTGTTGTATTACACATTGATATCTTCACAGTGGTTTCTCATGACCTAGTTTGGTTTTCATAGAACTTTGCTGAAGTCATTTATCATTTCGCAGGATAATTTCCCATTCTTGGAAGTGGTCAGTTGCCACTGGATGTGGGACCAGAAGACTGCGGCTGACCCTGCAGGACAGTCCCTGTGGAGGGCTGCTACCCTGCTGCCTTCTCTCAGTTCTCACTCTTACCAGAGAGAATTTGACCAACACAGGATTCTTTGCACAAAAAAAGAGCAGCAGAGAAAAGAGGGTTAAGCATGGGGCCCAGACTCAGGCGGGTTGCTGGTGATTCAGAAGCTGGAGGGGTAGCTTCTCAGTCCTGTGGAGAAAGAGAGGGTTTAGTTCTAGGGTGTGCGTCCAGGCACTGGGGTCCATTGGCCCTGATGGCGTGGGAAGTGGCGGGGGCTGATAGGGCGCAGCGAGGTCTGGAGGTGCTGGGCAGAGGCTGTGGAGTGAAGGGAGGGGAAATCGTGATTCCGGGACCCTGACTCTGGGAAATTGTGAACCTGTCTGCTTCAGTCTGCAGGCTGATCTGTTTACTGTCATCAGAGTATGAAGTATTCATTTAAGTAGTATTTTCTATTACTAACATCAACTTAATTAAGTAAAATTTTTTTTTTTTTTATAGGAGATTGAACGTGGGGCTTTTGTATTGATTCTCGCTCTCTGATTTGCCCAGGCTGGGTTGGGACTTACAGTTCCCCTTCCTCAGCTTCCTGGAGTGCTGGGGTTACAGATGTGTGTCCCCACACCCACGCCAAAATTTGTTCTGATGTGTATCATTCCAAAGTGAATTTCGCCTGTGAATCTCCTGCCTGCACGAGACTCTGAGTATGACTTTCCCTTTTGTTTTCTTCTTCATCATATAATTCAGAGAGGCTCTCAGGCCTGGAAGCATGGCTGCTGCGGTCCATACGGCAATGCCTTGATCCCTGTAGGTGACCAAAACCTCTCTCTTAGAACATTAAAGATACACAAGAGTAGATGAGTGTCTTGGGGCAGGAAAGTGGTGTTGTCACGGGGCCATCGCCCATCAGTGAAGAGGCCTGAGTCCGTGGAGGACATGAAGTTGACAGACCCTGGGGGCACTTAGGGGACCTCATGAAGGCTGCGAGGTCCAGAAATCATGCAGCGAATTCAGTTACTATTACTGAGGCCCCTTCATACCTGCAGGCTGTGGCGCCTATGAGAATTCCTGTCAGCATTGTTTTCTAAATCCTCAGGGACTGTCAGCATTTCCCTGGCGGAGAGCAGGGACTCCGGCGCCAGAAGGTCTGGTCTCCAGTCTGCCTCCTGCGCTGTCCTAGGCTGGGTTGGATGTGAAGCAGTTTCTGAGATTGTGCAGGAAGCTTACCAGGCAACTGTGTAAGATGAGGAACGTTGGATTGGACAGGGAGAAGTTGGGGTGTGAGGCAGTGGTAGCAGAGGTCTCAGCGAATCCTACCGAGAGCCCTGGAGGCAGGGAGATTTTGAGTTGCCTGCCTCCAGCAAGGGGCTTGTGGCCCCATTGCACCAGTCCTGAGATGCGGGCTGCCCCTGAGATGCGGGCTGTGACCTTGGGTCAGATGGCTGTCTTTGGAGAAGGTGACTTCCCGAGCAAAACTGAGCTCAGCCTGGCAGTCGGAGTAGCACCTGTGTTCTGAGACATACTCAGCACATCCTGATAGGGTAATCTGTGCTTCTGGATCGTTACTGAACTTACTTCACTTAATTTCTGGGGCTTAAGTAAGGTAACAAGTGTAAAATGTTTAGAAAGGTGTATAGCGTGTAGCAAGTGTGATTTAGGTGTAAGATTTGTGATCCTGTCCTGTCTGACTTTGTCATCCCTACCTTTACCTTACAGTAGTGATTCTCTGGTCAGTAAAAGTTTGAAAGCTAGTGCTCTTGTTATTGATATGTTCTAATTTTCTTTGCAAGAGGGAAACACTTGACAATATATTAGTAAGAAATAATTCAATGTATGGTGTTTTAGTACTATTTACATTTTAAATTTTTACTGGAAAGATGCAAAATGAGTAGTTACTGATAGTGAAAGTTGACGGTTTTGGGACTATGCGGAGTAAAATGCTCAGGAGTGTGTGTGTGTGTGTGTGTGTGTGTGTGTGTGTGTGAGTTCTTAGCCTCCCTTAAAGAAGAAGGGGTAGGATGTGCAGTTGGGCCTTTCACTGCTCTGTAGGGGAGAGGCGGAATGAAAAGAGTTCATGGTGGAGGTGGACTAGGAAGGTCCTTCTAGTCTTGCCCTTCACCTTGCTGACCACTGTTTTCTAGATCCAAACAGTACTGTATACAATCGACAAATAAACAAACATTAACACTTAATTAAATTGCTTTGTGTCCTAAGCATTCCAGAATCATTCTTTTCAGTGTTTCAGTATTTAAATTCCATAATTATATAGCAGATCACCTGAAGTGTTTTAGAAATTTGGTTTTGATTCAAAGTAATGTTCTCATTGAGATTTAGCCTCTGCCAATTCATTTCTCATTCATTTGAGGACATGGCTAACTCTTTTGGACAGGTTTTATTTTCTTTATATTCTTATGGATGCAAACTGCATCATTTGAATTGAGTTACTCTCTCCCTCCCAATATGGTAACTATATCATACTGTTTATTTTTAAAGGACTCTCTTCCCAGTTAACTTTAGTGATAGACAGTTAAAAACATGTCACAAGGAATTTCTTTAAATGTAGAGTGTGCATATTTCTTTGTGCAAATATTCCATTATTGGCTATCCTAATCAACTTAGTAGAGTGGAGAAAGAAATATGACACTTCCTTTGGAAGATTTTCAAATAAAAGGTCTTTCTTGAATTAAAGTCCAGATACTATAGGGTTACTGCCTGCATCCCTATTGTGGTGTGATTCACAATACCAAGATACAGAACTTGTATAGGTGCCCATCAACAGAAGAATGGATAAAGAAAATGTGGCAGGTACACACAAGGGAGTATTATGTAACCACAAAGAAAAAATGAAAATCTGTCATTTTCAGGAAAATGGATGGATCTGGAGATCATCATGTTAAATGAAGTAGGCCAGATTAAGCAAGAGTAAAACTGTTGGTTCTCATAATATGTGGAATCCAAAAAAGATAGCACAAAAGCATAAAGGAGGCTCTTCTTCAACCAGAGAAAGGAGACGAGGAAGTAGTGGGGTTGGGTTAGAAAGGCAGGTAGTGGGGGATGGATATGATCAAGATATAGCACATTAAAGCCCTCCATGTGAAGGGGTGAGGGGTGGGTGAAAATGGCAAAGTATGTTGTGTGCATGTATGAATCTGCTGTGCTGAAACTCATGACTCTGTTTACCTGATACATACTAACAAAAAAAGTAGAAACTAACAAAAAGGTCCTTTTTGAATACACTGTTCTCCTTAATTTAAGTTGCTTGTACTTATTCTCAGGTTCTTCTAAAGAAAAGTGAATATTAGGAGTGAACCATGAAAAATAATTTATCTAAATATTTATTATACGATAATATTTAGAAGATAAGGATTACATGAACACCTGCTAAGGATCAAGCTGAGTCAGTGAGAAATTCTGTGTTAGCCTTACCTTCTTTGACGTCAGCTGTGTTTCTAAGGTGAGCAGTCTTTCGTGGGTTCCAGGCAGAATTTCAGAGTTACCATTATGTGAGCAGGGGCCTTGTAGATCTTCCTCCATCTGCAACTAGTAGCTGCTTTCCTACTGAGATGAGCAGTGCCTGACACATTTATGAGTTCACTTCTGTGTTTGATTGGGGGGTGTTTGGGAGGTAAATGTGGATAAAAGATTTAAAGTTAACTGAGAGATGTTTAAAAATGTATTAATGTTTACATATGATGATTGGTAAAAGCTCATCACGTAACAAGCCCCTTCTAAAAGCAGAGATGATTTAAAAGTGTTCATTTTGGAGATTAAAATACATAAACCCTCATTTTAGAAAAGCATTGAGCTTGTCTAATGGGAAACAAGTCTATATCCAAGAAGATTATGCCAGTATACTACCTTTTAATTCTTACAATCATGAAAATTTGACATCTGTGAAGTTCGTATCTTACTCTCAGAGATATGAAGTAAAAATTAGTACTTTGGCAAAAGTGTTGTCTCCAAAGTGGACACAGGTGAGAAAGAGGCATACTCATATACAGTTCCTGTTTACAAACCACCTGATATTCTTTTTATTTTTTTTTAAAGAAAGCATGCTTGCAGGTGGGGTTCCGTGTGAGTTTTAGTTCTCTTTTGTTGAGAAAAAATTTGTCAATCATAGGCCATAGTTGTAAGTTTAAAAATAAATAAATACCAGAATATGTTATAGATAAAAAATTATCTATCCAAAACACTTTTATATTTCAATAAAATGGCTTATTAGTTTCTTTAGGGTGTAAAAGTTTATCAGTGCTTACATCATTCATTAAACTTGTAAATGTAATTCAGTCATAGACACATAAATACATGGTCAGATGATAACCTGCACGGAAGTACATTAAACTAAATTTAAAACTACTCACAGAATTTCACAAATGAAATGTTTAGTAAAGTCACTATTATATAACTTAAGAGACACAAGAGGAAGGATATCTAATAAAATACTGCAAATTTCAGCAATACCATGCTACAAGAATTTATATTTTCTCTGCAAATCAAGGACTAATTTTTCACCCACAAGGAACTCAAAGGTTGACTAAAGGGAATGAGAAAGTCCCATATGGGTGTTGGCTAGTTGGTCTAATGGTCTCAAAGAAATGGAAAAAGTGTAGACTTACACTGATGATTCAGTTTCCAACAAACCTGGTGAGTTCATCTTAAATGTGGTTTGCTGAAAACTGATGATGGGTTTGAGCACTTAGCATCTTATCTTCAAAGCACTTTCCAAATGTTGAATAATTAATTGGTACAACCCCCGTGTGGCGGTAGACCAGCAAGCATGTCTTTCTGTGTACCAGGAAACCATTATGGTGGGTCCTGGAACTGTCAATTTTTATTTTTAGAGGTGTCTTTCCTTCCCAAGGTGACCGGTGTCTTCAGTGCCATCCTAGCTTCCAGTCACAGGGTCATAGGAAAGTGACCAAGGATGTTGAACGTGTGAAAACTTTTTCTTGTTACTGTTTCCATATAGACTTTGCTTTCATTTTCCTTTGCCTACCTACTTGTGATTTGTCAGTACTAGCACTTTTTCCAAAATGAAATATTAAACATTAGTAAGTAGAATAGTCTCATTATACATGTTAAATCCAAAACTTGGGAACCTTAGTGGAAGTAAGAAGAATAATATTAAGTGGCCTCCAAAAAATTTTCACATTTCAGAAATACCTTTAATAAATTAAAAGAAGGAATCATTTTCAAATAGTTTTTCTAGCTTTAAGTTAATGGTGTTGGAGGAATAATGAATGTAGACTACATGCATACTGAACAGTGTACAATAGACACCTGAGCTATATGACGTTTACAGATGATGAACTTATATTAAACAATTAGAGAACAAAAAAGGTCATGACAAGTTAATTTACCTTTGTTTTAAAACGATCAAATGGACATAATTATACATATTTATGGGGTGCAGCGCAGTATTTCAATGTGTGCATGTAATGTGTAGTGATCAGATCAGGCTAACTGGTATACCCATCATCTCAAACTTTTATCATTTCTCTGTGTTGAGACATTCAAAATCATCTCTGAGATATCTTGAAAGACTCAGTTTGTCAAGCATGGTAATCCTGTTGTGCCTGCCCACTTGATCCCTGACCCTATAGCTGTCTTTCTCTGTCTCTCCTCTCCCCCGATTCACAGACAGAGAGACTTAGACAAAGTAAGTAGAGAATGATGTGCTGGAGGTAGCCCTGAAATTTAAAACACCTGAAGGAATTTGAGAAGAGCGAGATCATGAATCTTCAAGGTGTCACAGGACAAGGTTTGGAATTTATGGGAGGAGCGGTCCCTATGTCCTACCAGACAGTGCCTTCCTTACCCAGACTAATTTCTGGCTTGTTTGCGTAGCCAGCACCAGGATGTCTGCTGATGAGCTCTCTGGAGAGACTTGGGATGAAGTCACTGTGTCAGATGGGGAAGGCCACCCGTCCCTCAGGGTCATCAAGCTTTGAAATAGAGCAGAACTGGGACCGTGTGCGAGAGCAGTTAGCCCCCTTGTCCTTCGCACAGCTCACCCTCAACAGGAGGGTGCTGTGATAGTTACTTCTGAAGACTGCTGAGTCTCCTTGAGTGTGATTAACACTTTAAAGGCAGAGCACAATTAGATTCTTCAGCATTTCAAGGAAGTGAAGTCTTAGAAATCATAGAAGTGCTGGCCCACACTTACTTACCTGACACGGGTATAGGTGATTAATATCACCTATTATAGGTGATTAATATCACCAAAGTCTTGGGCTCACAGCTTGGCTCCAGGGAGGCGTGCCAGTCCCCAGACATTGTATACAGAATATCTATATCTATATCTATATCTAATCTCTCTATATATAGATCTCTCTCTCTCCATAATCTATATATCTATATATCTATACATATATCTATACATATATATAGACATTCCCTCAAAGTATTCACGGTGTTGCTAAAGTTTTGACAAACAAAATATTTAATATGAACTCATGTCCCTTAATGATGTTCATGTGGTCTTTTGCAAATAACAAAACAAAATATTAGCTGTCCACTCCTCCAAAATCTCAATGGAAAAGAAATGAGGACCTGTAAGTTACAGGGTATCTAACAAACTAATGTTTTCGTGTTATCAGAAAGTGCAGCCATGCAAACAAAACCAGAGAACAGGGCTGTTTAACCATGATGTGTTAAAGTTAGAAAGGTAACGATCAAGTCTGTCTCGTCTACACCCAGTCCTGAGAGCTATCCAGCCCACCCGCAGTAGTGTGCCCTCCAGGAGGGGCGGGCCGCTCCCCTGCGGATATATACCTGAGCTATCTTCAGAGCCACTGCGGTGCCTCGTGGGGTGCTGCTGGCTGACATCTGACCCAACTCACTTGGAGGGTGGAGAATTCCTCGCCTCTGGGTAGCTCTTTTTATAAGCAGTGTAGCTGTTTTCCCAGATATTTGTATATTAATTTAATCTTTGCAAATAAGTTTTTTTTTTGTGTGTGAAATCTTGCAAATAAGGTCATCATTATAACTCATTAGGCCTTGGGAAATCTGGTATTTAAAGGAATGCTGCAATATAAGAGAATCAGTAAATATGTAAAACAAGACTAAAAAATTAGGCTTCTTTATTTGAAGTGAGTTCAGAGTTGGCCTTAGGATGCGAGAGTTCAATAACCCCATGATATTATAGCAACATTTAAATTATATGTATTCATTTTGTTTGAGATTAGAATCTACAGCTTTCAGCAGACATAAAAATCATTAGCTTATAATACCAGAATTTTTTTTGTGCTACTGTGAATTGAGCTCAGGGCCTTCTGCATACTAAGCAAGTGCTCTGCCACCGAGCCAGGGTCTCATATATGCTTAACTAAAAATGAAACTTGACACTTTTGAGCAATTTGTTCAACTTTAGAAATCTGAAGATAGGTTGCTGCTGAGGACATTGTGGATTTGCACAGCCAGCCCGACTCGCTCAGGTACTGCTTCCACACGAGCTGCTTCTGTCTGGAAGGACCCTCCTATACCGCGCTTGCAGTAGAGGACAGAAGGCACTGCAGTGACTCAGGGTGGTGTTTAGGTTGAATACAGTGCTTCACAAAAACACGTTAGACCTGACAAATGCATGAAAAGATAAACAGATTAAATTAATAACTTTCAGTGGACTGAAGGCCTGGGCTTTAAATCTGTAGATGATCTATGAATATCATTAAAGTCAAAGCTTTGGACCATTTATGCATGAAACTTATCCATTTTGATTATTAAGAAATAGAACATATTTCTGCCTATGTCTGGCTTTCGTGTCATTCCTCTTTTCTTAGTTATCTGATGGAAGTAAGTCATGGAGTGGTTAAGTATTCAGGCTCGGGCATCACAGGACGGTCATAATTACTCTGCCACTATGATTGTGGCTTTGGGCGATCCACTTGGCATCTCTGCACTCCTCACCTATAAAGTAAGCACAGCAACAGATCTGATTTCATAGGGTCGTGTCAGGAAATCAAATGATGTATGTTAAGAATAGTGCCTTGGGCCAGGGATATAGCTCAGTGGCACAGCGCCTGCCTGGCAAGCGTGAGGTCGTGAGTTCGATTCAGAGTAACAACAACAAAAAAAATAGTACCTGTCTCACAGTAAGGACTTGATAATTTTATATTTATCATTGTTGCTGGAATGATGCCTGCCAGCAAAATAAGGTACTGGCAGCTAAAAGGACAGTAAGAAAAATGAAATGTTGGCTGTGACTTACACATCGTGGTCCCTTGAATAAGTGGAAATGGATGGTTTATATTATTGGGACTAGTCTGAAGTCTCATGGAGATATTTCATTTGATTAAGTATGTCTAGACACATGGGCTACCTACTTAGAATATTTCTAATCTATTCAACATTATAAACATTAAAAAAGACCTGTAACTATGTGTGAAGATAAACTTATAAGATGTGCTTTCATATCCTAAAGGAAAGTGTGTTTACAGGCACAAATCCTTGTTGACTTTAAAACTAAATAGCCCTGCCTGTAACTGGGTAGGTATTTAAGTTTTTTCTTTTGTTCACAAAAAAGCCCCACTAAATAAGCACAGTTTGTTCACTAAACTGACTGAAATACATTTTAAAATCCCGATAACAGGTCATTTAGTGGATAAGCTGAGCTGCTCATCTTTCTGCACCCCTAAGGAGGCCTTGGGAGTGGGAAAGAGACAGAGCAACCGCTTCACATTCTCATTTGTGAATTGCTTCATGGTCCTCCAAGCAAGTTATTTCTAAGAAGTGCGTGAAAGCTTAGTGCCTTCTGTTGAAAAACTAGTGCCTACATTGTATTTTTTCATATTTGTTTGTATTTAAGAAAGTCTTGGAATACTTTCTCCCTTTGAGAAATTAAGATAATCTGATATAAAAATTACTATTATAGCTCTCCAGAGTGTTTTAGCCTCATCATAACTCCAGAATTAGAAAATGTATTGGAAAAAATGTGATATTATGCCGTTTATCACATTGCATAAAAGCAATGCATTATGGTGTATGGAAGCAAACTTTGTTCTTTATATGTTCTGAAATCTCAATTTCATTTAATAAATCATCCATTATGTTTTTTCTTATTGTGCTCTTTTATTTTATCATTTAGACTCTTCTACTTTAAATCATTTTCCTGTTTACAGTTGTGTGGAAAGCAAGTTAATTAAATTGAGATTCCTGAGTCATTTTCTCAGGTCATCTGTGCTATTTCTGAGACCCTGTAGTTGTATTCAGAGAGCGATCAATTCAATCTAAGATAATCCATGAGCCATGACCAAAGGTTTGACTGACTTGAGTTGAATATTTCTTCATTTTTTTCTTGTTTCCAGACTCGAATGGGCTAGTAATTACTTGGAATACTTGGATCAGATTTAGTTATACCAGAAACCTTCTGCTCTTCAGCACGTGCAATGCTAAAATACTTCAGAAAGTCCATGCAAACCTTCTTGCCTTTGATGTTTCCTCTCTGCGCTCTCAGAATAAATATGGCACAAGTTACTCTACATGACACGGGCATTTATTTTTCAGTATGCAGTGTGACATGCAAATCAGAAACCCCTCACATGCTGTTTGTATTATTAAACACTGTTACATTTTTAACTTTTGGGATTAACAGTGACATGTAAATTTAATAGCCATTTATTGTTTTGAGCACTCTGTTCGCACGTTGGGAGAGAAGTGTGCCTGGCTCCCGCCCCCCCAATGCATCCCAGCTGCAGGGGGAGATGCCTGAGATGCAGTCACAAGCAGATGAGCAGACACTGTAAGGACGGGGTCCAGAGAGTGGAGGGTAACTGAGGTTCAGGTGCTGGGGCAGGGCAAACCTATGCTTTTCTTTTTTGAATATAATACTGAAATCACATGGTTTTCAAAATAAGGATGTACAGTATCATGGAATGTGGTTACCAGTGAGCTCTGTGGAGTACATCTTGGATATTTCTCTTCCATTTGTGTGCCTTTCATAAACCTGTTGGACATTCTGTGTGGTTTCCTGTCATCCAGAGTCTTCCTTCCCAACTCAGATTCTCAGTCACCCCTTCCACTCCCCAGGTGTTGTGGGGAGCCACAGTAGATTGAGGTGTTGAAGACAGCTGACTATTGTGGTTGCTTATGCCGAACAAAAATGTATTTACTAATGACAAAAATATGGATGACTGGAAATGGGAAAATAAATTATGATTTGTTCATGGATCAACTATTATTTACAGCTTTCAGGAAATTCCAGTGTTTTATTTCATTTTTTTTTTATTACTTGTTTATGTGCTTTTGGAGGGGATGTTCCAGAACTTTCTGTGATCTGTGTCCAGTTTCCTAAGGTGTTTGGCTATGAGAGTCTTCAAGAATTGGATGTTTGTACGTCGTCCTGCTTCCTGGAAGCCCCGTGACCATGTTTCTTTTCTTATTTCCATTTTCTTCTCTCATTGGACACCTGTCTTTTGAAGTTTGCCTTTCCAACAGGACTTGCACGTGTTTCTTTCTGGTGCTCTTTTGTCGCTACCAATATGGAGCCCATTTGGGTGCCTACCTGAGCACACCAGCCGTAGGCACCCAGCTGAGCCCATCTGGCTGCCATCGTGAGCACACCTGGCTGCTGGCCTGAGCATGTCCAGTATGCTAGGGAACATCATCTATTGCTTCCTTTGGCTAGGCAGATGCTGTAGGTCTGGAACTTATACTTTTCTAGACAATAAGCAAGTTTATGGTTAGCGTTATCTTTCTTTTTGACTGCTGAATAGCCATTATCTGATTTAAGGAGAGGCCATGGTTTTTATAGAGTCACTGTCAACAGAGGAAGAGGTATGTATATGGCCCCGGTCAACAAGTCACTAGGGTCAAAGTGACAGTTGCCAGAGATGTAGATGAAGTTCTGTCCTTTTTGAGCAAGTTTAGTTTGTAGTCAATGAATGTAATTGTGTTAAAACAAGTGACCATTGATAATATTGCAAAACATTTTCTTGTGGGTTGTTTCTCACAAAAGAACATATTATTTGTGGTCTTTCTTTCTCTGTCTCTTTCTACTTACCACCCTCATCCAACTAAAAACCTAGGGAAATTAGCCCAACTAAAAGGAAGATTTTCTTCTTGCCACTGGAAATGTTATGTTAGCAAACAGAAATGTTGGAAGAAATATCTCTGTTAAACGTTGGAAATGTATATTTCTTTCTTTGGAGTGTGAAGCTATACACAGTTATCTGTTTATGGGTGTTTCTTCCTCAGAAGCCTAACATCTCCTCAGCAAGGTGGCTGTACCTTACTGGATCACTTGCTGGCCTGGTCTGCCACAGCCCAAGTGGGCAGAATGGGAGCTAGGCAGCTGCAGTTAACATGACCAGAGGAGCGAGTATTTGATACCCGGAGTTCCCGAGGATTGTCTGAAAAGTCTGAACAGATTTCAAACTAAACTGCAACAAAGCTCACATTCACAGTAATTTAAAAATAATTTACTTTGGGAACATTTATTCATTTGCACATCCGTGTGCTGTTTAGATTGCTTTCAAATAAAAATATCTTCTTTGCCCGGGTGGCTACATCATATACTTTTATCACAAAACATCTTCATAAAAACAGTTCATCTTTTTATAATTACCTACTTTCTTTTGCTTATTCCTACAGATTTTGGACTTGGGTGATTTTTCAAAAGATTTATTACTTATTTACTTTTAACATTGTAAAGGTATAGCGATTCTCCTATGATTCTGTTCATTGGTAAATTTTTATATCTGTCATTATTATGCTTTACTTAAAAGACAGAAGGTTTTATGTATCACCTTGAATCTCCTAACAGCACAAAACTGAGACATTATCATGGTAGATAATAGCTGAGGTTCTCTTGCCAAGTGGGTAGAAATATATTTTGAGTGTGTAATGCAAAATACTAACAATAAATTGCCATCCATATTTAGAATACACTAGTACTTAACTTTGCTGCATTCTGAAGTGTTAAAAGCACGTCCACATATTTCACACAGCACCCTGATGCCTGTGCGCGTGAACATGAGGAGCTGTGGCCTTGCACCTCTGGGTAGACAGAGTCTCATGAACCTTGCAATTTAAAGTCAGGTTCCCCTTAAGTTGAGAATAAATACACAGTACTAATAATATCACTTGAATTTATCTGGTGGTTCTTTTTGCTAAGTGAAGAGTCTGTAAACACTTCCTGGACCTTATCAGAGCCACAAAGCATTCTCAGGCCTGAGGCTGTGCAAAAGAACCGTTGTCTTACAGCTGAGGAGACAGACACAGAGAAACCAGGAACTTGTTTGGTGTTGTCCAAGTCAGAGATTGTAGATTAATAACCAAATTCATGTAGCTGATGATTGCAGTGCCACATTACTGAGTAAGCCAGCCAGCCACTGGGATAGCTGACTGGCCTTTGTGGAACTGTTGCCTAGGAAAATCTAACCTTTCAGCCCTTGTGTGCACAAGTGCGTCTGCCCTCACAGAATCTGTCCGTCTTTGTGTGTTCCATCCGCAGTGATGAAGTGAGGTCTAGTTTCAGATTCATCTAACTTCTCCTTGAAATTTTGTAGTCCGTACCTCTAGTACTAGTAGTTTTGGTTTGAAGTTGTTTAGCTTTTCCCCTAGCATCCTGTGTGCTTAGCTTGCCTTTCTCATTTGATTACATATAGGGTTATTTTTAATGTAGTCACTCTCCTCGTTGAATCCTCAGGAACAGGACTAGGTCTAGGCAGACCTGTGTCTGGCTGGGAGATAGAGCAGCAAGAAGCAGCCCAGTGCTCTGGGGCTGGGCAGCGGCAGGGTAGCGGAGCTTGGAGGAGAGCTTAAAAACACTGGGTCCCCCCTGTTGACCCACCACTGCTGAGGCTCACCAGAAAAGAGAGAAAAGTCAGGAGGTTGCGAGCACCAGAGTCGGGGCCACAGGGCAAAGCCATTTTGGGTTTGGAGAACTATGGAAGGCAAAAATGTGAGGCAGGGGTCTAGATGAGCAAGATGGTGCATGTCCACTCCAGGATGGCAGTGACATCGCCCGGGTGGGTGCAGACTTGTGCACATGCATGCCTTTGTTCATGGGAGTTTTCTGTGTGCACCAGCAGTCATTCTGTGGCTCCCATAATGCTTCGTGCCTTCTTGTTAGCGGTAAACACAGTGAAAGATGCAGAAGTAAGAAGGAAGTCTCTCTAGTGGGCTGAATGTCTGTGCCTCCATCCCCCTCTTTCACACGTTGAATTCCCAACATGGTGACATTTGGCGTGGGGGCTCCAGGAGGTAATTAGGTTATGAGTGTGGAGCCCTAATGCGTGAGATCAGTGCCTATCAAAGAAGAGACAAGAGAGAGATGACCTTGCTGTTGGTTAAGGGAGGGTGCTGTGAGAGGGGTAAGGCGGCTGGGTCAGGAGCTGAATCCCACCAGCACCTGATGTTGGACTTTCAGAACTGTGAGAAATAGTTATTTGTGTATTATGGTTGATACATTGTGGCAGCATGGGGAGTCTAGAGGTTTGGCTAAGTGACTCAGCAGGGAGCCAGGGTGCTTACTTGTATACTTCCTGAGCCTGTGGAAGAGGAGGGCATGGAGATTATGTGAGTGCTACAGGCCCCCTGGGTGGGGGTAGCCTGTTTACAATGTAAGGGAGGGAAAGAGGCTGCTTGCTGCCATTCCTCCCTTTTGCTCTTGTTGTTTTTGCTGTGTTCTGCCACCATGAACGTTTGCCTTCTGCCATGTGCCACTCTGCCTTGGAGCCAGCCGAGTATGGACTGAAACCTCCACAAACTGTAAGCTAAATAAACCTTTCCTTCCTTCATTTTGGGTGTTGGGCATTTTGTCTCAGCAACGAGAGAAAAGTAACCAAGACACTGTGGTTCAAAAATACCCTGTGTATGGTATTTTGTCACAGCAGCTTGAGCTGCTGACGCTCTCTTCTCTGCTGTCCCCTGAGGCTTTCGCTGGCAGCGTCTCTGTGATTGTTCCTTTGGCACTGCTACTTTTTTTTTTTTTTTTGATGTGGCCTTGGGGCACCCATATGATTTGGGGTTCTTGACTGGAATGTGTGAGTGCTTTTCCTTTGGTTTCAGCTGATCCTGCCCTGGGGGTACAGAAGTGCTCCCAGCTGTGGCCTCTTGCTATGGTGTACACAGCACTGTGCACGGTGCTTCTGAGAGCGTGTTGTCCCATCTGAGATGACGCTGGCCAACAGCTGTCAGGAAGTGATACTCTCATCCGAGGGAGGGCAGTATTGAGGGGGATGCTTGTTAAGGCAACTTCTGGTATGTTGTGGGTTTTCTAGGCTGTTAGAATTTCCTAATCAAGAAAGTTGGTGAAATAATAGATTAATTTACTAATATTTCTGAATCTTTTTCAGGTCATAGAATGCTTAGTAAGTTAAGTAATGCTTGTGTGGTGTACCAGGTACACGGTCGAGCCATACTATCGTGGAGGGTACTCTCTGGTGCTCCGGCCATGGCCTAGTGGGTCCTAGGAGTGAGAGGGAGGGGCTTTCAGCCCCCTGTAGCTTCTCCTCACTCTGCCTGGGAGCTGTCGGGGCCACTCTTGACCCAGTAGCAGCCTCACTTGGTGCAAGTTTGCTTCTTCTGGCCTTCCTCATGGGCTTAGATGCTTTTGCCTGGGTTGTCTGATCTCTAACATAAACTCGGAATAATGTCCATCTTCCTATTAGCAGTTAGGCAAATTGCAAAAATAAATAGGCGCTATGGAGTATCTTGAAAGTGATGCCCCGGGCTGTCACCTGCTGCTAGTGTGGAGCTTCAGAAGTCGCTTAGTGTGTCCTGCTCTCCTCTACTCAGTCCTGCTGATTGCACAGGGTAGACTAAAGCATCACTGGGCTTTTTTTTTTTTTGAACTCATTAATTTGCCTTTGCCTGCCTTTTTCATTTACAAAGAACTTTGTATTCTGCTCCTGCCCAAGGTACAGATGGTTATGCTTTCAAAACACCTTATTGTCGTAGCTGCACCCACTTAAACTGATCAGCTCACCAATTTCAGCAGCGTGGACTTGGTGTCCAAGGAGATGGTGGCGTTCATCCATTGGTACTGAGGAGGCTCTTTCCCCTACACCCATCCCGGGTCCCTAAGGAGAGTAGCATTGTCAGGTGAGCCCGGGGCCAGGCCCCTTCACATCCAGTCAGGGAGCACCTGCGCTTAGAGTCAGACAGAGGCAAGGGTGAGTCTCCATCCTCAGGCTCCGTATCCTCAGGCCATTTGCCTAATGGCCCTGGACTGGGTTTCCACCTGTGTAGGGTGGAGCTAGTAATAACAGCAGGGCTTGAGGCTCATTGTGAAGGTCACAGTGAACCACCCAGGGACCAGCCAACAGCAAGGGCACAACGAAGTGTGCGTGTAATTGTCATTATTGATAGTCTCTTGACATTGTGCAGAGTCAGTTGTTTTACTACACAAGAGAAATTGTTTTCATAGTTTTTCATTTCTATTTTAGAAAATCATTAATTCCAGAAGATAAATTCTTTCCAAACATATGTCAGTAAAGATCGTGGAAAGTGTGTTTTCTTCTTTTTTTGCATCCATCTCTCTGTCACTTCTTTTTAATTTTCCTTTTGTTCTGATTTTTAAAATTGGCATGTGGGTCAGTTTCAAGGTTTTAAAAAAAATTTCCTAGCTGTAAACATTGCACAAGAGTCTGCGTTTCCCAGGGTGACCACTTTTTAAAAACACACTCCAGACGTGCTTCCTGTCCTCAGCCCAGTGAGCTCGTCCCCAGTGAGCGCTCTGAGAATTACCCGGCTGAGACGTGTGACCTCTGCTATGGAAAGAGGTGCGTGTGGGTGATTCTGTTCCTTGATTCCCTCGTGTGTGTGCAGCATTTAGAAGAGGGAAGCATCTTTTGCTCCTTGTTGCTGGTTTCCACCTTGGTACTGAAAAGTTTAGCAAGAACCATGGACAGAGTCCCCGGTTATTCTTTCTATCTTGTGCCGAGGAGGCTGTGCGGTGTAAGAGGCCTAGAGTCAGAGGTGGGCTCCGTACCCTCACTGCTAGCTGTTAGCAACGCAGCCTTTGGGAACTTGTTCTTGTCTGGGATGGTGAGAGGACTCTTCTGCCCGGTGATGCCAGCTACGCGTGCTCTCTGCAGCTCTTCGCCAGATGCCTACAATTTCAGGGTGCTTTTTGTGTATTATCTCATAGTTGTCCCATCGTTGAATGGTGTAGGTATTACTAAGCCCATTTTTGAGATGAAAAAAGGAGATGTAGGGACTTCATTTGAATTACATTCATTGTATAAACATTCTTAACTAATTCTGTCAAAAGGAATTGTTTTTGTGGGACAAAGTTGGAAAACTCAGACTTGGACAAGAAATACTGCCGCTTTAGATTTGTTCCAACCTCAGGATTTGTTTTGTTTTTTAAAAAAATAGTTTAATCCTTAAATGAGACTGAACAAGAAGATGATTCTACTAAGGAAGGAGATGTCAGCCCCAGTGACAAAACAGGGCAATGCAGATCAGTAGTGTAATGAAAGAGTGCTTTGGCTGGTACAGCTCAGTGAGTAGTTTGTATCCTAGGTGCTTATTATACCTTTGTCTTTCTAAGATAACTGTATAAACAAACTTGATTCTGTGACTGTAACTTACACGAGCTGATCACTTCTGTTTGGTGTGTGCTTCGCGGCTGTTCCTGGTGACTGTGTGTTGCTGCCTGAGCGCCTGGGCAGGAGGCTGGAATGTGGCAGTCAGACTGGCGCTGGTTTTGGCTTCCTTCTTTTCCAGCTTGGCCGCTTCGAGGAAGCTGGGGGAATGTGAAAGTTAAAACAAATGGAGATGGGAGGGAAATTAATCTTAACTGCTTTGAAGATGTTCTTAGCAATGGGACTTTTCTTATGGTATTGACATGAAGAAACAGTTTTTCTTTTGTCACTGTGTAGTGGCTTGTGAAATGGATTCAAGTTGGTAGCAGTTCACAGGCAAGTCTCAGAGCCCTAGAAGGGGGACTTTATGCCACTGAGCAGATCAACAGCTGTGTGATGTTTTGCTTTGGTCTTTGTCAGTGTTTATCTGGATAATTGCTTTTGAAGATAAAGAGGAAAGCAAATGTAAAGAGTTGCTTTAGACAGTATGTATATGTAGTTGCTTTTTAGAATAGGTTTGCTTCAACCAATTATGGTTGATGTTATTTATGATTATCTGTTAGCGATAATACTGGTATGTATTTTTAATTCCAGTATATATTGAATTTCAGAGATATACTGGTATATATTCTTAATTTCAATTTATTTGGTAACCTTTTAACCAACTGTGTGCTGGCTCCAACTTGTTTTTGCAATTACTGATTATTAATTAATTGTTTGACACTCAAAATGTATTTCCGTACAGAAAGTAATATTACAATGGTGCTCAGGGTTCCAGTTTTGTTCAAGCCCAGACAAGTCCATTTCACCCACAGGTGCACCCGAAACGGCACTCCTACACTGCCATTGGTTGGATACCATCAGGTAGTGATCAGTATGGGCTCATCACTTAGCTATGCGACCTGGACAGCTTGTTTACATCCTTAAGCCTCAGTTCTACCACTTGTAAACTGGGGATAATAATAACTCTGCTTCATGCACTGAGAGTGAGCTCTAAGTCATATAAAGCGATTGTATTAGCTTTTATTATTACTGCGATAATTTGGTTGTATTTGCAGTAAACAGACTTCTGTGAGTTGACCTCGGAGTCCAGCCAATAAATGTAATAGTATTTCTTGGGAAAAGCAGGAGTCCTGTGTTTGGTAAGAAGAGAGTACTGTGTTGCCAAGAACGTCCCTTGCCCTCTTGTCCAGAGAGATGGTGGATTTGCTTGTAGGTTCTGCTTCACGCAGGCTGTGCTGCTGTTGCCTGTCAGGACCCTTTCATTCTGTGAGTCTGTCTGTCTGCTGAGGAGTGGAGGACGTCTGTGGTGAGTTCAGCGTGGCGCTGCACACTGCCTTGCCTCCAGTTTAGTGGCCTGCCCGGGCCCATTTGTGCCTCAGTGTGTGCTGCTGGACATGTTGTGAATTCTCTGTATCATCTGAATTTATAATTTTATACAAATGAGGGGAAAAATAAAATTGGTGATGTTCATGCTAGGAAACATACATTTCCCAAACTTCATTTTGTTTTGACTAAGATGGGAAGCATTAGATGTACCAGAGCCAATCACATATTCATTGGATGGAAGCCTGAGTATTAAGGTATAAAGGAAAAGGAAAAAGCAAGGATGCTGAAATGGTCAAGGTACATTTTTATTTGGTATGCCTGAAATGAGAGATACTGGGTGAGAGATACGGCGTGGGTTTTACAGTTTTTAATTCCTTGGGAACACATCATTTTTATAACCCTAAGTGCATTTGTTATGATTTGTATTCATACATGTTTTCTGGGATGCGTTGGGCATAAAAGAAGAGTGAGGCTTATCCGAGGATAGTTTTAAATTAAAAAAATTTATTTTGGGAAATTTCAAAGCCGAGCCAGACAGATACTACTACTTTGAGCCTCTGTGTGCCCTCCCCAGCTTCAACAGTTCATTGCCTGGCTTCAGCATGTTGCCCGTCTCATTTCTTATTCCTCTCCTCCCACAGGGAGAGGGTTTTTCGGTTGTTGTTGCTGGAGTATTTTAAAGAAAATCTTAGATCATAGCACTTTACCAATTAATACATTAGTGAATATTTCTAAGAAAGGCATTTAGAAAAACTGTGCCTTTGTTATACCTAATAAACTTCATAGTAATCTCTTAGTAGCATCTAATACCTGTGTAAGGGTGTCCCTTCTCCAGTTTTTTAAAAACAGCTGATTTGTTCAAATCAGGACCTCAGCCTACACGCTGCATTTGGTGGTTGTCTTGTAGGTGTCCTTCTGTTTGCCAGTGTTGGAGGGTATTGGGGCTGGGGAGGAGGATTCTTCCTTAGTGTAACTTTCTCCTTATGTACAGGCAATACCCCAGAGCCAGATAAACATAGATTCCATTCTTACGCAAGAGATAACATGCCGAGGGCACTTTCCTCCAAAATGAAGTTAGCTGTAACTATGGAATCTGCAATTTTCGTATCTTTCTGCTCTCTTAAAATTAGTCCAGAAAACTCAACAGTTAAAAACACCTCTAAATGTTTTCCTTTGTTATTTAAAGTGTAGATTTGAATCATGGGTGGCAAAAATTCATTGTGTCAATTCTGTGCAAGTCCTGTGGTATCTACATTTTAACCATCAGCGTGGGTGATGTCACACGGTAAACACTGCTGTGGCTGGGACGAGTTTGGACAGGTGAGGAGTCAGGGGTCCAGTTCCTGAGCCATGAGCTTCAGGGATGGTTCGGCAGAAGTTTGTAAAGATGAGTCAATGAGTGGGTACCCAGAACATTGCTCAGCATCTTCACTCCCGAGTTGAGGGGAAAGGCGCTGAATGAGAGGGGTGATGTGTCCCCAGGTATGTCAGTCTGTGCTTGGGTCACACGTGCAAGAGAGGCCCAGGCTCTGGCATGGCACTCACCAGGCGGACCCAGCATGGCCTGCTGGGATCTTCATGCGCACCAGCTATGGCCCTGGATGGCCTTCTGAGTTGGCCCAAGAAGCACTGCGATGGAAATGTTTATGTCACTGCACAGAAGACTGTGAGCTTGTGGGACCATCACTCTGCTGCCTAGAAGCACGCACTGCCTTCTCATCCTTCAGAGCACTGCCAAAGCTCCCACCCGAATACCCGGCCCAGCACCTCCACCTTTCCCTCCTGGCCTTGCCTCCTTCTCCTCACTCACTCTGCTCTAGGTCTGGGTTCCTTGATGTTTCAAAAGTCTGCCTTTGCACTCACTTCCTGGGCTAGCGTCCTCCAGCTTTGCTCATGTGTGCAGTGAGGCCCAAATGACCCACGACCTGCGCGAAACACTACCATTTTATGGCTGCTTCGACACCTTAACGCTGTTCCTTGCTTTCTTCATAACGCCATAATCTATTACTATGTTGTGCAGTTGACTGTTAAGTTTTGTGTATTATTTTCTACCCTGGGTTTATCTGTAGTGCCTAGAATAATGCCTAGTCATAGGAGATAATCAGTTGAAGGAATGAATGGATGAGTCAGACACTGGAGGATTTGATCACAGTGTACCTGAGATTTCTGGGGGAAAATGAAGGATAACTGTGAACAGCAGCGGGGAAAGGGACATTTGAGCAAGGAGACAGAGACTAGAGAAGTGTTTTCAATGCTCATGGAATAGTGAACTGTGTATGTGGAGTTCCTGGGGTAAGAGTTGCTTTTCTGCATCAGCAGTGCAGCCCAGTGGTAAGGGACGACTCTACTGGCTTTGGAGCCAGGGGGTCCTGGTGGGCCTGACCGTTGTGCTCTCTGCTGTTTACAGGTAGCTGTGCAGGGCCACACCACTAGTATTGTGGCCTCTATGGAGGCCTGGCTTCCAGAGGTGCCATGTGGTGGACTGAGGGTCCACCCAGGCTGAGCTGGCGAGGCCCATGCCCTGCGTTGCGGCTCATCGTGCTTGCCTTGAGAACTTAGGAACGTGCGAAGTGGTGCATACCTGTGCATTGTGTCTGAAACTGCAGGCTGTGGTGTGTCTGGGAACCCCAGCATCTGCAAAACAAGCTTGGCTCAGGCTGTGTCATGTGTGGTCTTCTCCTCTTGGGGTTTGCACCTTTCTGGGGGGTGTGTCGTGTGCTGCTGAAGAGCAGGCACAGGGGAGCTCAGCTCTCGTGGCTGAGATCGAGAGACTTCGGAGATTCTGAGTGGCCCTGAGGGATCGGTCAGCTCGGGTGACGCCTGTGCTGATGGAATGCAGTAGGCGCACACAGCTCAGGGGCCCTTGAGGCACCTGGTGGCCTGGCTAAGTGTGCAAGCTCCCAACCAGCTTTCACCTCCACATCCAGCACTTTGGACGTCATCTTCTGTATAAAAAGAATCCCCGATTGATCTCTCAAAGGATACCGCACCAAGCTGTGTTTCCAAGTGGGTGTATTACAGGGGAGCGAGTTCAGAGCCTGGGAGACCAGTTGAGGCCCAAGCTGAGCAGGAAGTGGGAAGTCAGCACCTTCCCTTCCGGGCTTCACAGGTGGCAGTGCTCTTGACTGACAGCTGCTGTGTAGGTGGGTCGGCACCAAGGGTCTTCTCCCGTCCTGTCCTGTTTGGTCCCTTGGGGGCTGGGCTCTCTTCTTGCCTTTGCTTTGCTCTTTTACACTGCTGCCGATGGGGCATTAGTAGCAGGTGGGGCACAGTAGCAGGTGCTGGGAGCGAAGAACCCACTGCCTGCTTCCTCTGGAGCAGTCTCTGCCATTTTACACAGCCCGACCCTTCTTTGAGGGTCCTTCTGGTTTTCACACCAAAGCCCCGAAAGAGGGATAACTAAAAGGTAGGAGAGTCTGGAAAGGCAGCTCTTTTGACTGCTTTTGAGAAAACTTTCGCAGGGCGTGGTGCCTGACTTTCGGTATGGGGATGAGACTGCGTGCTCTGTGTGCATTTCTGCTTGGAGGCCCACAAAAGAGGAAGTGATGTGCAGCTCCGAAACAGGCTGCAGGGGGGTCCTGGAGGGTCCCAGCTGCCCGTTGGCGAGTTCCCCATCCTCTGTCCCCTCCCTGAGGCTGTAACTGCCGTCCCTGTCTTCACCCTCCTGCCCGGACTTTGTGCTTTTCCTGTCCTTTGCCCTTGAGCCTACTCCAGCCTCAGAGTTCAGCCCACAGGCTGAGGCAGGGTGTGGCAAACCTAGCTGTGGCATGGACCAGGTGTGGTGGGGGGAGGAGTCAGACCCTGCAGTGTGATGGGCAGTTCACCTGGCCAAAACACCCATGTGTTTTCTCATGCAGTGGGATTCATAACCTATGGTGCTCTCTGGGCCTTATAAACTTTAGATGTAGATTTAACAAAAAATAATTGGGTTTATGTATTAATTAATGCCCTAAACCACCTTCTGAAGTGTTTCAGGCCCAATTAAGACACTAAAATGAGAAGTTAACTTTCCCAGGGGTACACAGTTACTAAAGGGACTATCTGGGATTTGCACTCAGTTTTGTCTGATTCTGTGTGTATATTGATGTACCAGCTTCTGAACCTGACCACTATGTAAAGTGCTGTTCCAAGGAAAAATTAAAATATGAATTTACAGATTCATATGCATACTTGAAGAATGATGCAAAGAGATTACTGGTAGAAAAAAAATCCAATTTTATCAAGGTTAATCAAAAAACCCACTTTCCTGAAGGTTAATTAACATTTTGCAAGACTGTACTATAACTAAGGTAAGTCTTGTATACTTTCATTACCTGTTTAGTCATGTGTTCACCTCCACAGAGAAGATACTAAGCAAAGCCAACACTATAAGGGTCCTCTGTGTTGTCATTTTATAACTAACCAGTAAACTGTTCTTCATTTCTGAATTTTGTCATTTCTAAAATGTTATATAAGTGGAATTATATGGTAGGCAACCCTTTGCATTGACATTTTTCCTTAGTGTAATCATTCACCTGTGTGTATCAATACTTCATTCCATTTTATTGCTATATAGTATTTCATGGTATGGTTGTACCATAGTTTGTTTCACCACTCACCAGTTGAAAAACATGTGGACCAATTCTAATTATTGGTTCTTATAAGTAAAGCTGCTGTGAACACTATTGTACAGGTTTTTGTGTGAGCATTGTAATGGTTAAACTTGATTTTGTCAGTTTGATTCAACTAGAACTGCCCAAGGGATAGACGAAACACACTTCTGGGTGTGTCTATGTTGGTCATGAAGGTGTGATTTTTGAAGTGTATCTGGTCCCTTTCCACTTCCTGTCTGCTGCTGCTCTCTTTCGCTGCTTCCTGGCGGCTGTGAACTAGGCAGCTTTGTCCTGCTGAACCTTTCTGCCATGATGTTCCTAGCTTGGCCCTGGTTGACCATGTCATGAATCCACTGAAACCATGAGCTGAGTTAAGAATCTCCTCTTTTAAGTTGTGGACATCAGGTATTATGTCTCAGCAATAGGACAGCTGACTATGTAGAAAATTGGTACTGAGGAAGTGGGGTTATTGCTATGAGTGTACCTGACCATGTGGTTCAGAAATCTTTGGAACTGGTGGGTGGGAAGAGTTTGGAGATGCAGGCTAGAGAATTCCTAGAATGTTTCCTAGAATGCTACAAGAAGAGTCTGGTGGGTGATTCTGGTTGGAACGCAGAAGATCTGAATGCTGACAGCAATGCAGACAATGAAGATGAGGCTCAGGAGGTTTCAGATGGGAAAGAAGATTTCAGTGGCAACTGGAGTAGCAGAAATGTGTTACACTCCGGCAAAAAGTTTATCTACATTTTGCTCATGGCCTGAGATTGCAGGGGATGAAAATTAAGGGTGATAGACTAATTGCTGTAGTGGAGGAAATTCAAAGACAGCCCAACATTCAGGCTGTGGTATAGGTACTGCTAGCTTCTTTTAGTCACATTTATAGTAAGAATTTGGGGCAAAAAGAAGAGTAGGAAAATTTGAAAATTTAAATATTCTTCCAGAAGGAACAATGTGTAAAGTTAGGGTCAAATAGGGTGGTTGGTGAAAAGATCAGCACCATTAAAGCTAAGTACTTTCTACAGGGATAAGAAGGAAAATACCTTGAGGGCATCTCAGAAACCAGGAAGACCCCATCCATCCCAGGCTTGAGGGTGCAAAGTGTCAACTTTTGATTTGAGAAGACTCTCTAGGCCTTCTGCTCAAGAAGGATCTCCTAGGGAATGGGTTTCTCAGAATTTATTCTACTGTTTTCAGCCATCCAAGCACTCAAAGTTCACTATAGCCATGGTCCAAGGTGGCCTGACTACTGCTTCTGTTGATAGCAAGCTGGGACACTATCCACCTGATGCTGGTTTTACTGGCATGCAGAATGTATGCGTTTTGGGGTCAGAGAGGCTTCCCACCCAGATTTCAAAGGAAGACCTGGGAGGCCAGGGAAGGAGTGCCTGAGAGAGCAGTGCATAAAGTTGTGGAGTTAAAGCCAAAGATGCAGTGGAGACCCCTGGAAGTCAGAGATGTGAGGAATGTGGAACATGTACCCGGGATAGGTGAAGCCTGTGAGTGTAACCAGCCTGAGAGAGGTCATATGGGATGAAACCAGGAAAGCCATAGGGGTGGGGCTACCCAAGCCCTTTGGTACTCACATTTGCCACCATATGCCCCAGATGCTAGACGTGGAGCTACAGGACTTAATGTTTGCCCTGCTGGGTTTTGCTTTTCTTTTGGCCCAATTCTTTTCTATTCCCTGCTGTCCTTTTTTTGGAATGGGAATGCTTACTCTGTGCCATTGTACCTTGGAATTTTGTAACTTGCTTTTTATTTTTACAGAAGTTCACAGTTAAGAGTTTACTCTGAGTCTCAGAAGAGACTTTGACTTGAGATTTTGAAAAAATGCTGCAACTATTAAGACTTTGGGGGAAGCAATTATTGTGTTTTTAGCTGTATGCAAGATAGTGTAATCTGTTAGATGGAATTATGACCTTGTGTTTGAAGATTAGATATGGTTTAAGAAGCTGTGTTTGGATGTCAGGGAGAGAAGGGGTGGCATGTGATGGTTAAGGTGGTGGTGCCAACTTGATTGGCTTGGGCTCTGCCCCAGGGATTGGTGCAGCATCCTTCTGGTGTATCTGGGAGGGCTGTGGAGGAGACTTTGGGTACTGTATATGACATTTCCCCTTGTGCTATTCCCTTGCTCTGCTCCTGGCCACCATGAAGTAAGCAGCTTTGCTCCTTCACCCCCTTCTGCCAGGATATCTCTACCTTGGAGCCAGCTGACCATGTATGGTATCCCCTGAAACTATGAGTTGAATTAAGCCTTTTTCTCTTTCAGTTGTGGGTGTTGAGTATTATGTCCTGGCAACAGGAAGGCTGACTAATACAGTAAGTTTTCATTTCTCTGGGATAAATAGCCAAGAGTATAAAATAAATGAACTTTTGATACAGTGCATAAATCCAGGATTGCAATTCATATGGTCCTGTTCTGCATTGCATTTTCACCTTTTATTGGGTCTGTGGTCCAATTTCATGTGGGGCCATTTCCCCCTGGCCCTGGGCCTGTGTAAATTGCCAAGCTGATTAGGGAGCTCTTGGACTCTGGGTAGGGATTTGCTTCACTTTGTTGCTGGCTGATCTCTGGTCTTAGCCATGCTTGCCTCTGCTCTTAGCCATGCTTGTCAGTTTTGCTGCCCCAGTGTCTCTTTCCCAACCTGTGTGTCCAGATCTTGGCCATCTGCACAGTTTGCTCCCTAACTTCCTGTGGGGATGCAGGCCTTCACGTGGCTGGCCCGTGGGAACTGCAGAAGGGAATCCTAGCAGCTTTTCCTGTAGTGAACCCATGTTGCCAAAAGGTGGCAGTGTGCTTTGCAGCCTCGGAGGTGGTGCCCCCGTTGCCTATAACTTGGACAGTTGTGTCTTTCTCTTTATGTGCATGTTGGGAACACGGACAGCAGGTTTTACAAAGCAACAAAAGCAATAAAATGATGTGGGGTTAAAAAGTTAAGAAAAGATTATATTTGCAAGGGCTTTCTAATGACAAGTTTCCCACCTTTTAGAAGTGATTTGAATAGGGAGCAGAACCCACAAATGTGTGTATGAGGGTGTAATTTTAGACATCAGTACTGGTCGTTGCATTCTGTGCAACTCCTGAAAGATGTCTATGAGATGCTGATTACGTTTTCCTTTTGTCCGCACCACAGTCAGTCTAATTGCAGCAACAGCCTTATCTTGAGCTCTGAGACTTGAGATTAACACCCCAGTCCGCCAGTGAAGGCCACTACACACACTGTAAATATAGTTTTCATGGCAGCAATGGCTGGTATTATGAAGGTCTTAACTTCTCAATATTTGTCTACTCCCTGCATGTTTCTGGGTGTGTAAAGAACTGTTTGAACAGATTTCCTTGCTGTGCACAGAAAAGCTGCTGTAAAGTGAGATATTATGGCATCCACTGGATGTCATAAACAGGCAAGCCAGTGTGGACAGAGCGGGATGAGCTTAAATGCAAGGCTGAGTACTGAACTTCAGGCCATATACATAGAAAGAACTGGTGATGTCAGGCTTGGGTATAGATGTGTTAGACACTGGTGTGATTTCCTCACGAGGATGCTGTCTCTGCCTTTTTGAAGGGAGACGTAAAGCCCTCTATTAATCCGATCCACATGCAGCCTTGTTCAGGACAGTGGGTTGGCTTTGGGCTGGTTCCTTGCGATCTGGCAGACTTTTGTGTGCTGCGCAGAGAGATGAGGGTGGGGAGTCTGCCCCAAGTCCTGGACTCACTACTGCAGTCACTGTGATTCTGCAGCTCACAGCATCGCTGCTGTCCTGAAGTAATAGGGAGACAAGTGACTGCCTTAAGCAGCAGCTGTTTTGCCAGTGCATCCTTTGGCAAAAGGCTTGGAGTAGGAGAGAAGTGAGCGGTATAAAGTTCTAGCCCTGAAACCAGATGCTGTCACCATAGAGACAAGTGCTAGGAGGCAGAACAGGAGAGGGACGAGGGAGGAGGAGGGCAAGTGAGGCGACTGAGGACTAGCACAGTCCAAGACCTTCAACCTTTCGAGTGCAGTGACAGCAGCCTTGCGTTCCTGAAGCCCGTGTGCTGGCGGCCAGCCACTTGCTGAGTGGCAGCTGCTGGCACTGCGCAGACTGGCTGGTGAGCACGTTGGCATTGGCGCGGGCTCTGGGGTGGGGACTCGGAGGGCTGCAGCGGCCATGGGCACTCAAAGCCCAGCCCACAAATGTTTCTCATGCCAGGCTTAAGTCACCCTTGCAAGCCTACTCCGTGATTAGGACCGGCTGGTGTGAGCCTGTCCGTCTGGCAGCAGTTTTGACCTGTGTTACAATTAAATCATTTTGGTGTCCCAGAACAATGGGGAGGAAGAAAAACCCTTCTGTGGCGGGACTGCTATAGAAGGAGTGTGACTCCTACCCCCAGGCCTTGCTGAAGGAAGGCAGGATTGGCCCCAAGTGGATTTTGCACTGACTGGTATGACCCTTATCCCCGTGATGCTGGTGAGAAGCTTCCAAATCTGTTCTGAACTTTGCCTCATGCTGGTGTTGTGAGCAACTGTGGGAGCCATTTAGAAGCAGGCTTCTTCCCTCCTTTGTTTTCAGCAAATGCAGGAGGTGTGAAAGGACTGTTTTAAGAATGGATTTGCGGGCCTTGATAGAGACCAGATGAGTTCATTTTTTCCTACTGATTGCTAGAGAAAAAGCAGGTTGGGTCAGGTGGTCATTTTATTTTTATTTTTTATTTTTTTGGTTTTTCTCTGGTACCGGGAACCGAACTCACGACCTTGTGCTTGCCAGGCAGGCGCTTTGCCACTGAGCTAAATCCCCAGCCACAGGGTGATCATTTTAAAAGATAGATCTGTCTTGCTACTAATAGCTAGCTCTTGCTGGGAGGATTGGGGGTGAAGGGACCCAAACGCAAATAAATGACATTTGTGATGTAAAGATGGAGAATTTCTGCAGTCTGTGTAGAATCCCAGGTACCTCAGAGTGTCCTTGCTCTCCAGAGGGGTGGGTGCTGCTGTAGGGAGCAGATTTCCTATTTCCAGTCTGTCTCCCTCACCTCTTTTCCCTTCCTGTAGAAGAGAAGCAGCTTTCAGGCACTTAGCATCAAAAGAAGCACATTTCTGTTACTTGTGTGCAGTGTGGGAGGGATGTAAGCTGTCAGGGACCACGAGTGCACCGTTAGTGGTGTCACTCTCTGGCTGGCAGGAGCAAAGTGACAGCGGATCAGGGGCTGAGGAGGGCTCACGTGGTAAGGTTTCTACCTTCCAGCCAGTTGTTAAAGGTTTTTCTTCTTTTACTTCCTTTTTGGTTGTTGTGTACCGATTTGAAAAGGGATACTGAAGACATTAAGGCTAAATGTTTTACCTAGGAAATATGTAAAAGGGTGACAAAAGGCTTTAGGACCAGCTTGATTAATAGTGGGGTACAGAATAATATTCTTTATGAAATTGTGCTGGGTTCAGTATGCCAGCCAAACCAGGAAGGTTGTTCTGAGAAGAAATGTGAGCTAACCTGCTCTGCGTTCCAAAGGGGAGGCGATACAGTTAATGTGTGTACAGCAGTACAGGGCTCCAGCGTTTTGGTGGTTTATGAGGTCTTTTAAGAAAATTTCTCCACTAAGCTGTCATCCGTTATCCATGTCTGCAGGGTAGCTGGTGGGTTCATACACTTGGACCGTCTCTCCTCGATTTCTGGGGAAACTCTGGGAGAAAACAGGTGCAGTTGTGCCAGGGCCCTCCGCTGTGTCCTCTGTCACTATATCTGTGGTGTTTGAACGTACTTGGGCAAGTAGGTGCTCCGTAAATTCTGAGTGAATGAATGGAGGAGGGCGGGAAAGAGATGGGGAAACTGCACAATCCTCTCTTGATGTCTCCCAGTGATATGGGGCTTAATATGGTTCAAATGCTTTGGTCTTGGTCACCAGTGTCCTCCGTATCGCCAAATCCAAGTTTTACTTCTCTGTGTTCATCTGTCTCAACCTCTCAGTAACAGTACACTCTCCTCTTTTGTGACTTCCTTGACATAACTCTTGCTTCACTTCCCTCTAACATTATTAACATGTCTTTCGGTACTGAGAATTGAACCCAGGGCCATGTATATGATAGGCAAGGACTGAGCTACATCCCTTAACACTTCATTAATGTTTAATTTTTCTACTTGTAAATGTTGGTGTGCTTCAGCAGTTGATCGTGGATCTGCTCCTTCGTGTCTCTATTCCTTTCCTGGATGATCATGAAAAGTAATAGCTTCAGTGCCAGCTTTTTTCATTGGTTTCCCAAATTTGCTTCCCAGTCCTGAGGTCTTGAGCCTTAGACACAGGCAGCTGGTTATACACAGAGCTCTGTGTTTACCTGAGACAGACATCTTAACCTTAGAGACTCCAAAGAAACTGTGATCCCTTCCCAGAACCTCCATCTCCTTGCTGCCCCTTGGGTCCTGCAAAGTTTTCTAGTTTCTTTTGACTCCTAATTATTTATTTTTCACATTGCAGCCAGAGTGATCCTTTAAAGAGGTAAAATAGCTCAAGCCATTCTGCATCTTAGAGCTCTTTGGTGGCTCCCGTGACACCTAAAATTCTGACCCTTATCATGGCTCACCTGGCCCCCATTCCTCCTGCAATCAACTCCAGCAGTTGACCTTGCTTGTCTTGTTTCTGGCACGTGCTAAACTTGTTCGGACCATAGGTCCTTTGCACGTGCTCTTCTCTTGGCTTGGAATGATTTTTTTCCCCAGATTCTTGCATGGCTTGTTCCTTCCTGTCATTTTAAAAAAATCTCTGCTCCAATGTCTCTTCCTCAGAATCTCAGTGTACTCTATGCCAAGTAGCCCCCTGCCTAATTTTACTTTCTGCAAAACTTTTAATGCTATTTGAAATTACCTTGTTCATCTATTTGTTTGCAGTTTTTAGGGAATTTTTTATTGTATTCACGAATGTATTTCCCTCTGTCTGAAGAGTTCCAGGAACACAACAGGCAGTAAATAAATATTTGCTGAACCTAGGGATATGTTGTATCATTTAATCTTCATGGGATCTTGAGGATGACAGAGGTGAGGAAATGATGATTTAAGTCTTTAAGGCACTTTGTGCTCTATTATACTCTGGATGGCCGACTTCACATCTTGCTTTATGTATTTAGTTTGAGTACAGAGAAGAAACAATCCTAGTCTATATCAGGATGAGACATTACATACATGGTCCATGTCCTAAAAGAACAGACCTTGCACGTGTCCAGAGGTTTTGTTCTTAATGGCCTTGTCTACCTGCGGTTGGTCAACGTAAAAAAGAAAGAAAGAAGGAGACATATTTATTAAATAATACAACATCTGCTGGGTCCTGTGCTGAGTACTTTTAGATGTGTGACCAAAATTGAATTAAAATCAGTGCAAGTTTGATATTACAGTGTTGTGTACAGGGGTTGATATTATTAACCTCATTTTATAATGCAAAAACAAAGGTTCAAAAAAGTTAAGTACTTTGCTCCAGATGACAGTGCTAAGTGATAGAATTAGATTTTTTAAACATGGGGCTGACACCAAATTTCTGCCTTTTTATACTCAGCGGGTTGCTTTGCTTTGTGAAATGGATATGCTCCTAAAATAGTACGGAGGAAAGTATGAGTTTAGTGTACATTCACATAGATTATAATAGATATATGAAGCGCAAGAATGAGTTATACACACAATATGGAAAACACGCTTACAGCGTTCAGTGCCCGTGCATATAATTGGATGAATAAAATACAGAATGAACATTTGGTTTTCTGGCAGGGCTCATATACAGTATGACATAGAGCAGCTGTCCCTGGAGAAAGTTCTTTTTTTTCTAGACCGGTACTACACAAGCAGCATTTGAGCAATTCAGGATTTCTCTCTGCTTTCACTATAAATAGAGTTCATGCAGTTCTGTATATAAAAGTTAATGCAATGGGAAGGAGTCACAGAGTATGGAAAGAAACCTTAACTCATTCTATAAACTAGAAACATGTTTGACATCGGGAGGCTATAAAAACACTGTCATTCCTTGGATGGATTTGGAGGTCTTATTTAGCATATGAAATTTCAGAGTAGATCCTATTATGTAAGGAGACAGGAGGACAGCATAATATGATTACAAAATGGAGAACTTTCAGAGACTAGTTAGCAGGGCAGCTATACCTACGGAGAGGCATGGGAGAAGAATGTGGAAAATGAATGAATGAGTGGCATATACGTGCCTATTGCCGAAGCCGGGGTGCAGGATAATCCTCAGATGTCAGGTTTCCGTCTGGCCAACATGTGATCAGAGCTTGCCACTCCACAGAGAATACTGGGCTGTGCTGGTATTAAGAGGCTGGCTGGAGGCTAGGCTCCCACTGTGCACGGGCTCCCTCCCTGCCGCCTTGTGCCTGTGGGTGGGTGTGTATGTGCGTGTGTGAGGGTATACATTTTGTGCAGTGGGTGTTTAAAGAGCTAAGCACTGAGAACTGGATTTCCACAAACGATCATCACGAGCACTCCAGACACACCAAACTTCCTCTCTTGGTATTTTTTTTTGCTTTTTGCTTTCATCCTCTTTTTGCAAACCCCAAAGGGGAGAGCCCCCAGTAGCCAGCCTGCAGGATCGGGATTATTTTCTCTCACCTGTCCATGGGGGTGCCCTCTCAAGGGCAGAACTGAAGCTATGTGGGACCAGCGTATTCTCGAGGACCCGACAAGAGGAGCTGTGTGAAGGAGCAGCAGCCACCCAAGGAAGAGCAACTGCGCGCTGCTAACATGAACAGCACCCTGCAGGTTACCCTGCCCCAGAGCTGGGCTGCTCCAGGCGGCTCGCTCCAGGAGAAGTCTGAGCATTCTTTTTTTCTTTTTTATTACTATAGGATGGAGGATGAAGCTGTCCTGGACAGAGGGGCTTCCTTCCTCAAGCACGTGTGTGATGAAGAAGAAGTAGAAGGTGAGCCTTTTGGGTCGGGAAAGTGATCATTCATATCCCTGTGTCTCTGTAGATAACAGCATTTGTGCATTTTGTGTGTCTTGCATTTTTAAAGTTAAAAACCAAAGCTTGTCTATGGAATTGCTTTAATCCCTACATTTTGCTTCAACACAGAAAGTATTTTAAGAACTTCATTGCACCCTCAGAATCTAAGTCAGTGTGGTCTTAACTGTTTTTTTTTTTTTTTAGTCTTATTTTAAAAGACATGCTTGTTGTAGGTCTGCCTCTGCAACAGAAATAAATATTTTACAAGATACTGTTAACCACTTTCCAATGACTAATTCCAGGAAGCTGCTAGATTTATATAAATGTGCTAGGCAGCACCTTCTAATATTCTTTTTTGTAGCTTGCAGGGGAGAGAAATAGATGTTGCAGAAGGGGATGACACTACTGCTGTGGGAAATGGGTTAAGCTGAGGACGTGAAGAGTGGTAGTCACAGATGGGTCTTAGTGAAGAAAGGATGGACAAGTATTTTTGACTTAAAAAACCCCTCTGGGGCTGCTTTCAGTATGCTCCCAGGACCTGCTAGAGACCAAGAGAGAGATCTGTGTCAGTGTACCATCGGTGTGCAAACCCCAAAGGGGAGAGCCCCCAGTAGCCAGCCTGCAGGATCGGGATTATTTTCTCTCACCTGTCCATGGGGGTGCCCTCTCAAGGGCAGAACTGAAGCTATGTGGGACCAGTGTATTCTCGAGGACCCGACAAGAGGAGCTGTGTTTCCACTTAGCAGTAATGTGGGAGCACCGCTACTTCTGTGATAGGGAGAAGGCAGGGTTTCATTAACATTTATGGAAGTAATTGTGTGAGAGCATCACAGGTATACAAGTTACTACGATAGTTATGAGATTTTCATAAAATAACAAGGGGCATAGGTAGACAGTATTCAAAACTAAGTGGAGCTTGCCATTGGACCATATGATCAGTCTTAAGCATTAAAGGAACCCAAGGAACAATTCACATGGGGAAGATCACTGGGCTTGGGTGTTCTGGAGCGATTCTTTGAGCAGGCAGAACATGGGGCTGGGGGCGGATGATTCTCTTGCACCACCCTGCACAGCCTGAGTGGCGTGGCTGTGCTGTGGTTTCTTTTTCTCGTGCCTGTACAGTGTGCAGGACTGGCATGCTACCCCCACTTCCCACATTTATGCTCTTGAGACTATTAAAATTTGATGCCCAAGTTTCTTAGGAAAAAGGAAACTACAGTATTTTCTTTCATATTGTTTTATGGGTTCCTTGACTTTTTGCAACATGACTGTGGGAAAGTATGAAGTTGGCAAAGGCAAAGAAGTAAAAGTTTTGTCTTAAGAGTCTTGTGGTCCTGATGCTGAATCCCCACTGTAGTGACTGTCTCACTGTCTCACTGCCTAACAGGAGGTAAAATCATTATTGCTGTAGCACTGAGGTGTGAAAAATGATACAGGTGTCAGTAAATATCCTGTAGTTTTAGGACAATGAAAGTGGAGATATCTTGGGAGGGAGATATCCTGTGTGTTTTCCTTAGAGAGTGACGTCCTAGCTGAGTTTACAGGAGAGGGACACCTTGAGTTCCTAGGTCTGTAAGATGAACAGCATGGTACAGTTTCTTTAAAGCTTTGCCTCAAAAGTATATTTCCTCAGTTATTCCCCTTGACTTGCAAGCACAAAATTATAAATTCAATGTAAATGGACAATATAAACAGCATACAAATCTATAGCCAGGTTTCTTTGGAGAGAAATAAAAAGACAACCAAAGATAGTACAAGTGCTTAAATGTGATGGCTTTTTGACAATTAGACCTGCCACATGGATTTTGTATATTTTCCCATGCTTCTAGGGCCCTTTAAAGTTACTGTCTTTCATGTTGATTAGTACCTGAGCTGATTACATTTCTGTCAAGGCATGCTTAGTTGCCTTTTGCTGAATCCTGAGGCCATAGCAGATGATGGTGGCTTAGAGTCATTGTTCAGTGCAGAACTTCCAGTTGTGGAGGCCTCCCACAGTGCACGTCTTGGAACCTCAGTTGGGAATTCTGTTTCTAATTCAGTGCCCTTCCAGTCAGCCCTCCTGATCTTCCCCAGCTTCACTGATGGGAACGAGGACTTACATTTTAGGTGGCCCCAGGGTGAGTGTGAAGTTGAAGTGGATCTAGGCTTATGGCACATCCACCATTCCAGCAGTTCAAAAGGACTTGGTTGTCAAGACTTCTGATGAAGATTCATGCTTTAAGTGGGAATGCTTTTCTCTAAATTATGAGCCTATCTTGTATTGTTAATTGTATGAAGAAGGGGGTCTTTGAAGGCAAACAAAATGTGATCTCTAGTCTGAGGAGTGGAATTTCTTGTACATTTATGGCAGGAGGGAATGTTCCAGTTTAAGGCTCAGATATTTAAAGAATAAGGAGCTAGAACACCTTACATGTATGCTGTCAGTCATGTTTCCTTTATCCGAGCAGTTATTTCTTGTGCTTCTGGAATAAACATAATTAAAATACATCATAGCATCTTGGAAAAAGTGGACTTAAAACTTTCTTTTTTTTTTGGCAGTGATTTGCCCAGATAAGGGTATTCCCGGCAAGTGATTATTAAGGTGACTACGGTCCCGTAGCTCCAGTTACTTTGAAATGTTCATGCTTTAACAGTATACCTCAGGGTCTCCTAATTCCCAGTGAGTAGGCTCAGCTCAGCTTGATGGCCTAAACAGCCAGCTGCTCTTCTCCTAGTTACTTGTACCTCTAGGGTCGGGGACAGGAAAGACTGAGACATCACACATGCCTGTAGTCTTTCCTCTCAGTGGGCAATATGACACTTCTCTACATTCTAAAAACTTGAGAGAAAACCATAAGTTGCCAAATACCCTAAGAATAGAATAAGTCAGAAAAGGAGTCATCTTTTGTTTGGTTAATGAGTTTATCTATGTGGTATAAATTTAAAGACCTAAACCTGTTTTCATATAATTTCCCTCATGTGTTAATCGCTTAGAGATCATTCTCTAAAAAGGGAACTGAGTGGTAGTTTTAATCTTTAAGTAACTTGAAGCTTTTGTGTCTGTTCTTTTCTTCATTACCTTAGGTATGACTTTGTGAAATCAACATTTTGGGCAGGGAACAGTTGCTATCTATCAACTAATTTAAAATTTTCAGCATTTCAGATGTTACTATTTGTTTCTTTTCTGAAAGGCTGAAGTTTCTGCCCAAATGCTTCCACAGATATGGTCCGTAGGTGACAAATTGGCTGTAGACTGACCCAGAAGTGCTGATGGTGGGGAGCAATCATTTGGGCTTCCTTGGTGGGGGTGTGGCGAGGTTTCCTTGGGTGAGCCAAGACTGAGGTAGGAAGCAAGAGTCTCAGGTAGCTTTTCTAAACAGGAGGAAATCCTATGGCTATTTTATGCTAGGAAAAGTCAGCTTGGATTTGGGTCTGTGTGATATAAACAGATTACTTAATAGTCTCATATTTCGCAATAGGGGAAAAGAGCAAACTCCACCTTATCCTTTGAGATAAGCCTTGGCTCTGTGAGGGGAGGTAACTCCCAGCGGCCTTCGCAACTCTGACTTCGTGTGGAGGGGCCTCTTACATCAAGCCACACATGAAGTGCTGTGAGACAGTGTGGGCTGAACTGCGTCTCTGTTTGTAAGGTTTGAGGGGCTCCTTAAAGCTGCTTTGATGCATTGTGCTAGTTCCCCTCTTCCTTTTATGACTGAGTCCCAACAGGAAGTATCTCCTTCTGTCCAAGGGGAGATGCAGCGTTCCAGATGTCCCTGTCTGCCCATGGCACTTCAGAGAGGGATGTTACAAACTCTTGGGATTTTCAAGAGGGATTTTAGATAAATGAAAGTAAAAAAGGAGGACAGAGTAGATACTAAATGTTAGTGCAAAGAAAGAATACATGAATATGTAGTATAAATGAAATAAAGTGTATATAGATTTAGTTTCTATAATTTTCTTACATATTTGTTTAAATTTTTTTAGATATTTGTTTCTTTTAGGACCCATGTTCATAGAAGATAATTTAGTCTTTGTCTTTCCTTGGTATACTTCTGTTTGGTTTCATAGAGATCATTTTCATTTTTATATTGCCAACATATTTGTGTTAATTCTAAAAAGAAACCTATGAAATACCTGTGCCTTATCCTCTGTTGTTGTCTCCTATCCTTTGGAGAGTCTAAAATGGTGAAATGGTGGCCTTTGTCGTTTTGGAAGTGAGATAGGACCTCAAGGACCTCATGGTTTAAAGCAACCATGAAATCCTAATGACTTGAGTCTGGTTTTCTCTGCCCTCCTCGTGTGGATTGGGGGGCACTATTACAGGGGGTATTGTGAGAGCGGGATACTGTTCTAAAGAAAAACTGGGGCCTGGCGGACGTTCTGTGGTCATCACAGTGGTCCAGAATGTCACTGCCGAGGAGGGACCAATGAAAGCCTATCAGATGGGAAGGCAGGGCCTGATCTGGGCTGGGCTATTCTGAGCGCGGGTCATGAGTGTCCGGTTGCATTTGCTGACCTCTCCTCCACTGCTCACTCTAGTTGCCCAGAAGCAGTGTGTGCAGAGGAAACACTTGGGCAGCTCCTGCTGAAGAAAAAGCCTTCTGCACAGAAACAGTGCACACAGACTGGAAACCTTTAAAGCAGCACAGTCCGGCCCTTCAAGGTGCTGACACTGGAGTAGCAGCTTGGTTTTCCCAGAGCAGATGGAGGCCTCATGGACCTTTTCCAGCTCCAGGGTTCTTTCTCCTGCAGCTTCAGCTGAGTGCTTGCCAGAAGCCCTGAAGCTTGAGCACTGCGCCCAGCCCTGCAGCTGCCCAGTATCTCCTGCTGCATCGGTGATGTTAAATATTTTACACATAGGTTTCTGGCCCTTTAAGGAAATCTGATGATGGGTCCCTGGGTTTTTGAGAAGAAGCAGACACCACGCCTTCTCAGAGTTTTGTAGTTGTGGAGAATGCCCTGGTAATGTTCTGTGGGTGAAAGCCTTCATTCATGAAACCATTTCCTAAGTGTCAACATTCTTCTGTGGCAGTAAACAATAACAAATTGAACTTGGTGGTTGGAGTGTGTTTTGCAAGGCTCTAGAAATTCTGAAATAATATACTTGCAGCTATTATTTCTGTTGAGTACCTTTTAAGAAGCTTCTTACTGGTCATTGTTTCGTATTTACTTTTGGGGCTATCTACCATTTGTGCAGGTGTTACTAAAGCAGAATCGCTAAGTACCTGTTTGAAAGTAAAGGTTCAAAACTTACGCGATGGCTTAATCATCACAAAAGTGAAGGACCAGTTTATAGCTTGGCTGCTGGGGCCCTGACACACACCAGGCCACTAACAACTACCAAAACAATGCTGGAGCTGTACCTGGCATTAAGAACAGGGGTTCTGTATTTCATACCACTCTTACATTTTATATCTGATTGAGAGAGCTTCCCTAGCCAGGTGTGGTGGCACACGCCTGTAATCCCAGCACTAGGGAGGCTGAGGCAGGAGGATCGTTGTGAGTTTGAGACCAGCCTGGGCTACAAAGTGAGCTCAAGGCCAGCCTGAACTGCACAGGGAGACCGTGTCTCAAAAAGATTTAACAAAAAAAAAAAAAAAGAGAGAGCCTCCCTAATAATTTTCAATAGTTACTATCATGCTAGATATTTTAAGTGGCCTAAATGGTTTTTTACTTGTGTAATTGTTTTACCCCAGCATGCACCCTTCACCCTTGTGCCCATGCTCACCTCCTGCTGCCTGGACTGGACAGGTCAGGCCCAGAATGGCCAAACAACATGTCTCAAGGGCTATTGCCTGGTCCTTTGGACTCAGCCCAATTCCTTTGTAAGCTCTGGGTAGCAGATTTAATTTTCCTAGTTAGACTGTTCTGATACATATTGCTCTAATTTAAATTATCTCCTTTTCCTCAAAGAAGCATATTAAAATGTAATTGCATAGAGGGCAAAATACAAATGCCCACCCATTGCCTGCTGAAGGCTGCAGCATTGCTTTTCTTGGAAAGCAGGTTCAAATATGAACTACTGTTCCACGAATAAGGAGGATACACCAGTCTATGTATATCCAGGTATACACATTCCCCCTGAAGCATAGAGAATAATTCTGCTCTCTGGCTATTATGTAATTTAAGTGACAATTACAGAAGATTATGCAACAGTATAGAAATAATAGTATATAGTCTAGCCTGGGCTAAATATTTCTTCATTTTTGTCATCAGAAGATTCAGAATCATTGGGGGAATTGAAAATGGTCTGATAAAGGTGAGTATCATAAGAATAGAATAAAGAAAGACCAGTTGAGGTTTTCTTTTTGCTGGAGATCGTGCTTGTAAGATTGTGTGTGGCTTTTGTTTTATTTTGTTTTCCTGGCGGATAGCGTTGAGAGAGCTGATGTGAGACCTACCAGGACAGTGGTTCACAGCTGCTTCTGAACACCGTATCCCAAAGTGCTGGTTGCCAGGTGGGATGAACGGCACAGGCAGTGAGCGAGGGTGGTGCATGACACCCACTGACTCAGCAGTGTAGGTGACTGAAAAAGGTTCCTTTCCCTGGAGAGCTACAGAAGCCTTTAAATCTGGTTATTTTTACCTTTCCATGAAGTTCGAGTCAGAAGGCAACTTTCCTAAGTGCAATGGCCACTGTTCTTTATACACTGCTAATTTTGAAAGGAGAACAGACTCTACTTACATTCTGTTGAAATACCGTTTTATGGAATATTTTCCAGGTGGAATGTTTAATAACTGTAACTAGGCTACAACTTCTGAAAATAAAAATAAGTTTTGAATTTTAGTAATAGTGTCCAATAAATCAGTTTCAGAGGGCAAGAATTATATATTTATAGATGGGTTAAGTCATCACCTGAGCCCTCAGTTATTATTAATTTTTCAACAAGAAATTCTAACTGTACTGCAAATAAAGAAAATGTCTTTGATGTAGAATGAAAGCTCATAATTGAATCCAGTGGATGCATGTGTTGGGCAAATTAGATCAGTATCTGACTGTTCGGATCTTCCCTTGCTTTCTTCGGGCTGTGCTCTGGCTTTGAGCACGGGATTGGATGGCACCGAGTCTCAGGACCCCTTTCTGTTCCTGGCACTGCTACTGTCCTGGGTGACATGAGGTGAATCACCGCCCTGTGGATGTGTTTGCTCCATGCAAAGTACATCAGTGGCCTGTCTGCTCAGCAGCTACTAGAGATGTGCTGAAGGGTACTGAAGAATTCCTGAAAACTACTTGTCTGTTTGCAGTAAGCCACTGATGGATTACTGTAACTTCTGAATTTCAGGGGTTTTGGCATGAAGAAATAACTCTTGCACCACCACCCCATCTTCTAGTTTTGGTGTGAATAGGAATGAAGGCATTTGAACTTCCCAAGGTGAATCCTCTAGACTTGAGTATGATTTCCCTAGAATATCATCCTTGCATGTAATTTATCTTTATCCTCAATTCTCAATCCTGGAACTGCAAAACACTTTCAGACTAGGGCTTAAATGCTGATGTCTGATCATCAACAAATTGGTTGATTAATATCCATATTAACTTTTTAATTAAATTTAGTATAACTGAGGAGTAATATTTTTTTCTCCCCTTTGAGCTTATCAAAATGACGAGAACGTTTGCAAGAGTAAGTGCCAATATGTTACTTTCCCGGGCTTGCATGTATCATTGAACATATTCCAGTTGGGGCCATAGTTAATGTTCAGCCATACAAGCTAGTCATCATTAAAATTGAGCCAGGGTGGTGGTGCAGGCCAGTAATCCCAGTACTCTGGGAAACTGAGGCAGGAGGATCACATTTTGAGCTTAGCCTGGAGAATTCAGTGGCTTAGCAAGGCCCTATTTGAAAATAAAAAATTAAAAGGGCTAGGGATATGGCACAGTATGGAGGCCTTGGGTTCAGTCCCCAGTACCGCAAAAGCAAGACAAGCCTTCCCCAAGTTGGTTGATTGAGTAGCTTGGGCATCCCACAGGGTACCATGAAGTTGGGATCTGAAGGATGAGCAGGAATCAGTGTAGGTGAAGAATGAGGGACACGTTCTGGGCAGGCCAAGTGAAGACCCGAGAGCAGGAGGAACAGGAGAGTGCTGGGGCTGGATCATGCCACCAGGGACGGCGTGGCCTGCCATGGCTGGCACAGGTACTTTGTAGCCTTTCATGCTGTGCTAACGATTCAGGGTTTTTTGAGTATGACGGAAAGCCATGCCTTAAGGGTTTTTAAGCAGGGAAGTGACGACACACAGTTTGTATTTTAATGAATATTACTGTGGCTAGAGAGAGAGGGCATCCAGGAGGACAGTGATAAACAGTGGCGAGAAAGGTGCTGGACTTGCATGGAGAGATGAGTTTAGGATGGAGAACAGAAGTAGGTGGAGACAGATGGGTTAGTTCCCCAGCACTTGCAGGTGGATGGATGGATGGGGTGGGTGGATAGGTGGATGGGGGTGTCTGTTCTAGATTTCTGCTGTGAGAACTTTGGGGGATCACGCAGCATGTTGTTAGAGGATGAACACTAGAGAGGCGGCGGGATGATAGCAGGGCAGCTTTTTAAATACATTCAGGTTGAGGCATTTGTGAGACATCTGAATCAAACTATGTGGTAGGAAACTGGCTGCAGTTAAGAGACTAGGACAGAGAAGATAGAAACCGAGGTGCAGAACTGGCATCTAAAACCACAGGCGTGGACGCTGTTACCCAGCGTAAGTGCAGAATGGAAGGAGGCTGCGACTAGACCTACGGAACCGAGAAGCAGACGCAGAAGTGTGTAGAACGCGAGGGGAAAGAAACCTATGAGAGCTTTCAGCATGAGCTGGGTCAGTAGTGCCGCACTGCTAGGAAGGCAGGAGAGATGAGAGGGAACTGGGGCTGTGGCGTGGCAGAAGGATGATGTGACTGGTGGCCTCTCTTAGCAGTGTGGGGTCATGCTTAGGTAGAAACCAGATTGGAGCCAGCTGAAGGATGCCCGAGAGAAAATTACCATCTCAAGAAGTTGGGAAAAAATTCTGAGATGATGGTGTAAGCTTTTAGCCTTTATTCTACGTGCTCTGCTACCCTTGCCCAGTTCAAACACTTGAATTAGTAACTGTGAGAAGTTTTAGAACTAGAGAGGGTTTTGAGAAAATCTAGTTCAGTGTTCTCGTCTCTGAGGTGGGTTGAAGAGCTGTGCAGAGCTTAAAGGGATTTGGTGCAGTTAACATGGATGGTAGTAGGAATAACTAGGCCTGGTTTTTTGTTTTTTTGTTTTTTTTTCCGGTTTTTTGGTTTTTCTCCGGTACCAGGAACTGAACTCACGACCTTGCACTTGCCAGGCAGGCGCTTTTGCCGCTGAGCTAAATCCCCAGGCCCTAGGCCTGGTTTTTATCACGATGGTGCCATTCCCAAGAGCATGCCTCTGCGTATCTGTTTCCTCTGGAGAAGAAAGGAATTTAGACCGGGAAATGAATGAGAAATATAGGAAGCACCTGGAAGAGTGGGAGGTGGCAGGAACAGGAAGAAGAATGGAAGGTGTTAGAAGGGCTTTTGGGAAGGTGGACGGCGCCTGCCTGGTGGGCCTCACCCTTCGAATGACCCAGGTGATGAGTGGGAGGGCCGATATCGCAGTCAGTACAGCTTCCAATTCTGGGGCAGCTCATGGATCTAAACCTGCCACTCTGTGATTATAAGACAAACTCTCTTTCAGAGAGTCATGGAGCCTTTCTTTCCTTCTAGGTAATCCCTACCTTGAAAGGACTGATCCCTGCTACTGTTCTCCCACGTGGATGGGAGTGCTGGTGAGGGACTGGTACCATGGTCGTGGGAAGGTGGGAAAGGAGGGCATATGCTTCCAGGAGCAACCAGAGCAGCCCTTGCCTGAGTCCATCGTTAACAGGCTGTTTGGCTTTGCTGGTTCCCTGGAAAATGAAGAGGGTGAGCCCAATAATGTTTATGGTCACTTCAACTCTAAAAGTAAGATTCTGGGTGTGTCAGGGCGTATGGTCCGCTTCTGGATACATGTGGAGAACTTTTGGGATTGAGATTAACTAGGTTAACTGCATCTTGAAGTATTGTCCCTGATTCTCGGTAGTTGTGACAGCCTTGTGGCCTCATCTGCACCTACCCACTGTGTGCAGAGTATGAGGGCAGGGGATCACGCGAACAAGTTAGACATTTTATATGTAATTCACTGTGAGCAGATTAGCTACACTGTAGATTATCTGTCTATAGCAGCCAAAGACTGCTCTTCCTGTTGCCCTTAGAGATGGACAGTGAGTTTGGAATGAGTGTGAATGTTTGCATTTGTGTGTCTCTCTAGACTGCCTCTCAGGGTACAGTTGCAAATCCAGTCGTCGGTGACTATTGGATTAGCCATTGTCTTGTGTCTTCCAACTCTGCATCCCACTCAGCTGTATAAATGCTGATCACAAGAAAAATAAGTGGAGGCTGTCAGTTCACTGTTTGGCTTACAGGTGGATTTTGTGTGACTGTGTATATACTGCACTTTTTTTTTTAAAATCTTTTTTGTCTCTTTGAGACAGGGTCTCTCTATGCAGTTCAGGCTGGCCTTAATTTTGTAACCCAGGCTGGTTTGGAACTCATGATGATCTTCCTGCCTCAGCCTTCCATGTGCTGGGATTACAGGCATGAGCCACCACGCCCGACATGTCTCAACTCAGCAGCCCTGGTGAGGTTCTGAGGTGTCAGGAGGTAGAGAGAATTCCTTCTTCCTCTGGGGTAGCGCCTCTCCTTCTTCACACTGACCCTCCTGGTGCAGGCCTCTTCCACCTTTGGGCACCACTCTGCACCCTTCAGTCAAGTGAGAGGTCCTCTGGACCTGGTTCTGGTTTGGCTCTCCCTATGTGAAGGCTTGGGGGCAGCTCTGCCCAGCGCAGGGCTGGGGTGGCCAGAGTTTGTGTTTGGCTGTGGGGAGGGAGGCTCGTAGGGAGGGAAGGCCTGTGGGTCTGTTCTGCTCTGTGCCACAGCTGGAGCAGCCCACAGAGGGGTCTGCAGTGGGCTCCTCTCCCTGCTCGGGTGAATGTGCTGGGGCGCAGAGGGGCCCAAGTTGTTATCAGGGCTCTGGATGAGTGGGAATGAGGGAAACTAATGCACGTTCCACCCTTCTGAAACAGGAGAGGAATCGGACCAACATTTATGGAATGTCTTTGTGTACTAAACACAGCAGGAAGCATTCATGCACATTGTTTATAAACTTTATATCTCATTCCCTATGCAGATATAAATATATAGATAGAGATATATTTTTACATTTTTAGATAAGGATATAAAAGTTTTGCTAAAGTTAAAATTACTTTGGAGAACCAACTTTCTAGATTGTGAAGTAGTTCAGTAACTATAGTTCTTAGTGGGTAAGCTGCTTTTCAGCAGTTTCTTCATTAAGTAGGTTCCCATACATTTTCTCTGTTTCTTTTTGGTACGGGGAATTGAACTCAGGACCTTGCACTTGCCAGGCAGATGCTTGTACCACTGAGCTATATCCCCAGCCCTCCAATACATTTTCAAGGGTGAAATTCTTATTTTTCTAGCTTACATATTTTCAAGTAATTTATGACCACTGAACATAGTAAAGTTGTATTTCTTTAAATGATTCAGACTTCATGCGTGACCACCAGTTTTTGCTTCTCTTGTCAACTACTAGTGGAAACTGCAAGAGCAGCAATTTTAGCATATAGGGTTAGGGTCTGCAGCTTTATCTGAAGACTGATCAGACCTCTTGCTAAAATGAGCACTTGGAAGGCACACATGACACGGGTTTTCTGAGTGAAAGGACAGAAGTGTAGTTAAGACCATAAGCTTCCCACACTGTGAGATCTTTCCTTTGGAGCTGTTGGTTCTGCCTAGAGATTGCTGCCATCATCAGCAGCAGCATCACCGTCATCATAGTATTAAAGCGCTGAGCTCAGTAAACAGCAGGCACCAAGTTGAGACTTCTAATCAGTCTTGGCCAAGGGAGCTTAGGTGGTCCTGAGGGTTTCTAAAAGGCCCTCAGTGTGCAAAAATCCCAGACAGCTCAGTGGGAAGAAAAGTATTGCCTTTTATTAAAACAAAACAAAACAAAACAGAACAAAACAAAACAAAACACTTTTACTATTGATTTGCTTCCATGCCTGATTCTAGGAGTAATTGGTAGGATTAACATTAAAAGAAATTACTGAAAGTATTCAAAATTATCTACAAATATGTCCAATATGTAATTTTCTGTTAATAAACATATATATTATATTTTTCTATGTAAAAACTTGTACCTATCCAAAATATAAAAATAAAAATCATTCTTTGTGCTGAGTACTAATATGTGTTTAAAGTCTGGACCCTCAGACACTCATTTCATAAAGAGCTGTCTAACCCCCTGTTAACTGCGAAATTATAGCATGCCTTTTGAAGAAATTTTCTTTTCATAAGCTGGGATTTATGCCTCAGTAAATAAGCAGTGTTACTTTGACTACATCTCATTAAGGTTGCCTGTGGACACTTACGGGTTTGGAGGTAATAAACTAATTCTTTATGTTTTATTACATGTTTAGGATTATATGTACTGGCTTATTTTTATCATAGAAAGTGCCAAAAGTACAACTTCCAGAGTATTTGGATGCTATGACTTTGTCCGCATTTTTTATGCATATATTTGTAATTGGGTTTTTTTGTCTAAGAAGTAAAGTCTCTGTAGCATCTTTTTATACTCTGTCACTCATCCAGGATGTCTGCCTCCTCTCCTACATTTTTCTTTCCATAATTAAAAAATTAGTAAATTTCTCTTAATTCTGCTTCCCCTGCATTTCTCTTGGCAACAGCTACAACATGTTTTAAGCATCTTGGCAAAAAATCAGGCTACTCTAGATAAGCCAGTAAAGGCAGTATTTAACTTATATTTTGGGACTGCTGTTGATCAGTTTGGAACAAGTGCTGTAAAATGCCATGTGTTATGGAATCTTCACTTTGAACTGGAGAGAACAAGAATTTAGTGGGTTACGAGAGAACAGCAGTGTAGAGCTAAGCCGAATTTGGGCTGCTGCTTGGTAGTGAGCTAGTGATGCACATGGGGGAGGCTGGCGTGGGAAGCTTGATTTCTGGGTCAAGGTTTTACCTACCCTTAGTGATCCTTTGGATAGCACATAACTCTGAAAGCTTAAATTAAAATATTTTATATGCCGCCTCCTTCCAAAACTTCCTAGTTTGAAGTGAAAATGACAAGTTGGAAAATTGAAGAGTGAGGTTAGTGTACCACAGATATGATGAGATCATATACCCTCTACCAGTTGGTCCAGTAGTCTCTGCTTAACAGTCAACACAAGGAAGGAAACATAATTAACCCTAAGATGGTCAGTGTAAGTACAGACTATTACAAAAGACTAGCAGAGTGGCAGTGAGATACAACTCTTTTTGCCAGTGACATCTGAGAGATACTTCTGTGAATTTTCTGAATGAGACACAGAGGTTTAGCCAGTGGCAACATCTTTGACTTCCCCAATCCTAAATGGTTGCTCTTATTTATATGTACAGTAAACACAGCAACACGTTTACCAGGAAGGAGCTGCTGGGCTTACCTTGCGCATGTGGAGATATGGTATTAGCTATCAAGTCACCTCTAGGATTAAAAAAAGTATGAGTCCAGGTTTGCAGTATAGAATGATTGCATTTATTGTGGGGAGTTCACACTTGGACATAACACATCTCGAATTCATCCCCTACTCCTTCTACACCTCCACGTTCCTTCCAACTCTTTCTCCCCTTTCTGTTTACAAAAATTTTATTTCCAGTTTTTTCTTTAATTTTTTTGGAAAGAGGGTGGAAAAGAATTGAAAAAGTTGTCTAGAGAATTTTTAATTTGGTTGGTGAATATTTATTTTTCTGTCATGATGGGTTTAAGTTTTCTAAGTTCTAAATCATCATTGACAGCAAAGCTGGTGTCTGTGTAAGCCATCTTGAATGGCAACCCAGTAATTAAGTGTTAAGAATTCTGTGTTTACCAAAAAATGCAGTATGGCAACAATCAGAAGTATGCGGTTAGGTCAGATATCCTCAGAATTGGGAGAATTGCACATGGTAGGCTTCCAGTTCTTCCTGTTTGCAGCCAAGGTGGAGCAGGTGGAGATGGGAAGAAATAAGAACCGAGGAGTGATTATTTTTGACATTCAGAGATAAACCAGGAAAGCCATGTTTTCTTTCCAGGGTACTGGCTGCAGTGTGGGCTGAGAGAGACTCCCAAAACCTTTACAGTTTGTTGGAACTCACACCGTCTGTCAGGGAAAGGCATGTGCTGTAGAGTATTTATTTGAACACGTGACATGGAGGCTCCGGCCAAATGGAGGAATGCCCTTTGCCTGCACCCCTAAATGTGTGGATTCCAGTAATTTTACTTTATAGTTCTTAGCAGCAAGAATGTGGCCTTTATTTCAATAGCATTTAAAACAATCACCTGTTCCTTATGAATTATAGCTGTTTAAGAAAATTTTGCTATTTCTGTTTTCATTATCTCTGGAAGCAGTTTTTTCCTGGAATTTCTAGCAGAGATTTTTTTTTTTTGAACCTAACAAATTCCCTTGTAAGAAACAGATAACTATCCCCGATTCTTTGAACATCTTACTACTTTATAGACTCACAGGGTTGGAAAATTTGGCTGCCAAATTTCTGTTTTTCTTTTTGCATGTAAAACAATGCCAAGCCCTCAGCATCTGTGGCTCCCCTAAAAGTTTGAAGTCGTTTTCTAATTATAATTTAAAAATAGCCATCAATCTTCATGACATATCTGTGAGACATGGAAAGATATTTTAATAAAAATAAATGCTGAGACCCACCTATGATCCACAGTAACATTTTCAGCAGTAATGCTGGTCCTGCTGCTCATGAAGACAGGTTTCTGTGGGGTTGATAACGATGCTTCCATCTCAGCTCACCTTGCTTGTGGTGTTCCTGTTATTTGGCATATATGGCTTCTTAAATATTGGGCCATCACTTTGAAAAAGCATCATCACCACCCACCAAACAAGATTGTCTTGGTCTAAGTGGAGAGCAGTTAAGTACTTGATAACACAGCCCCACAGTTCCTGACCTCTGACGTTCTTCTTAACCCTGGCATCATTTCCTACTCCAGCTGAGCATAAGACTGAGGAGGAAAATTTAGTTCCCAGTAATAGGTGGGAGGAGAAGGAGGATACTTGGAGTCTGAGATTGCTCGGTTCAGTGCCGTCATTTCCCTTGGCAGTTCCTGGAAGGCAGGGTCTTGCTTTGGGGATATTCTGTTTTATCCTGCTGTGAGGAGCCCCACAACACACAGCTGTGTGAGAACTGGAGGATCGTGGCTTCCTGGGCCACCACAGCGGCGCGAACAGCATGGCTGCCGGTGAGCGTGAGGGATACTTTTGGATTGGCATAAAGGTTCTAAAGTTGGATTATGGTGATAGTTGCACAACTCTTCATTGAATTATACTCTTATGATGAGTGGATTTTCTGATTTATAAATTATATCTCAATAAAGGTGCCTGAAAGGGAACCCCCATTTGCACTGGGTGCCCTGGTAGCATGGCCCTGCGGAGCGTGTGCCCTGTCTGAAGCTCCCCGCAGGTGGCAGGGAGTGGGAGCAGGGCAGGGAGGAGGCGCCTGCCAGCCGATCTGCCTCAGGGCAGGGCCTGTGCTCACAGAGTGAACTAAATGGCCCTGTTGGATGGTGACACCTCAAACCAGGTGCCAAGAGATAAGGTGTTTGAAGGTTCACTCCATGAATCACCGTATCTCATTAGGTTGAAGTTTTCCATAAACAGAAATCTTACTTACTTTAAAACCCTGTCAGCCCATATCTATCTTTTAAATGACTTGATAGAATGTACTGTACAGATGCAGGTAAATATATTAAATCTTTCTATGTAACGGGCACATGACTAATGTCGCTTAATTACCTTTTCCCCTTAATTCCCATTATTTTACATGGTGTAGAAAATATTTAATGTGACAAGTTGTAAAAAAATTTTTTGACCTCTTAATTAGTGTGTGTATATGTGTGTCAGAGAGAGAGAGAGAGAGAGAGAGAGAGAGAGAGAGAGAGGGAGAGAGAAATATATATATAGAGAGAGGGAAGGAGAGAATGTTTTCCTAATTCCTCTTCAGGGTTTGGTTTACTGAAGATATTGGTTGGCTCTTTCACTCTTGTGGAGAGGTGAGATAAAGCTGCAGGACTCCCTCAGTAACTGGAGGGCAGGAAACAATTGACACTGTTTCTTAATTCACATTGTTTCTGAGACATTTCCGACTTCCTCGTATAATATAGCTTTCCCATGAGAACAATTTGCTTACAAATGGTTCAACCTGATAAAAATCTCATTGGCACATGTTCTGTGGGGAGAATACCGATGCTTTGTACCAGCAAGTTGTGTGGGGTGTGTGTGTGTGTGTGTGTGTGTGTGTGTGTGTGTTGAATGTGGGGAGCTCTGCTTCATGTAAAGATGCCTCCAACTGTATTCCACGTATCTGTATTTCCTTTTGAATTCTAGTTCATTCACTTAGGAGTCTCCCTTCCTTCTTGGACTCTCTTGCAGCTGTGTACAATTCTTTTCATCCCTGCTCATTTAAGGAAATGCTCCTGTGAATGACAGTGTTTTTAGACGGACCTGAGGAGTGACTGGACGTGGTCCACCACGGCTGACCTGGAGTGGTGTCGCTTGTGCACGACAGGGTGTGCGGCGTTATCCAGAGCACCGCACAGTCTCGTCAAGGAACACTTCTAGAAACCGGAACCGAAACCTGTAGATGAGACAGTGTAATCTAATTTGCAGGTCAAAAGAGGGTTCACGTTAGTTCCGAAACGAGGGTCCCCACATTCAGAAGTTATGCTGTATGTAAAACAAAAGTAAACGTTTTCCAGGTTTTTTAAAAAAAGATGTAGAACTTCACATTCCTTTTTTTCTTGTCTTACCAGATTTTGTAAAAATAACGCCACTTGTCAATTTTGCAGCTCCTTCCATCTAGAGAACTGACAGTATTTCACAATCTTTTTCCTCATGCCCTTCTCTTCAAGGCAGTTTTTGCTGGGCTGAGTTTATTTTTGTCATTGCAACAACCAGTTTTTAGAAACTTTTAGAAATGAAAAAAGGAAGACGAGAATGGCACTGTAGCTGACATTCATTTTAACTGTTTCCTAGTGTGAACATTTGAGTATGTCTAAAAATCTCCTCTCCAAGTATGTCTTATTTTTCTCAATTTGTCCCAGTTCTAAGTCTCTGTTCTGCTGATTGGGTAAAAAAAAAAGTTATGCTGTAAAACCTTATCCTCAGCAAAATGACTTTTTGAACTTGGAATAAGGGCTTTATTTTTCTAGCCTCCACAGCACCTTTTCTAGCTCCTGTGTCAACATAATGACAGCCTTGTGGAAGGTTAGAGTGGGAAAGGCCTCTGGGGTTGCCCAGCTTAAGGCTCTCATTAGATAATGATGAGGTTGAGGCCCAGAGTGATTAAGACACAAGCTGAAGGTCGTAGAGGTGATGATGGTAGAGGTTATCAAGGATTCTCGCTTTTTGGTTTTGTATCCTTTGATTATCCTAAAAAAAAATCAGACAACCCAACAGAACCCCTGTGTACCCTCCCCAAATCCTAGTGTCATGCAACAGGTGCAATTCTACTGTAGCTAACTAAAAATGGAGAAGAAATTCTATTTTTTCCAGCCTGAGTTTTTCAGTTGTAGAATGGTAATGTGGAGTTCATAGACTTTCTCTGCCCTGCGGGTCTTGTGCCATGTGTGTGCAGAAGAGAATGAAGCTTGAAATGACGAGTGATCTGTGTCTATTCCTTAGGCCACCACACCATCTACATTGGAGTGCACGTGCCCAAGAGCTACCGGAGAAGGAGACGGCACAAGAGAAGGACAGGGCACAAGGAGAAGAAGGAGAAGGAGCGGATCTCTGAGAACTACTCTGACAAGTCAGATGTGGAAAATGCGGATGAATCCAGCAGTAGCATCCTAAAACCACTCAGTGAGTACTCTTGGTGCTGTTGCCTCTCTCTGCCTTACTCCCCACCCTTGGGAACAACACTTTCCAGAATTTTCCAGCTGACATGGGGAGATGCGGTTCTGAGGTGGTCTGCCCTAATGGATAATGTCTGTGGAGATGTGCCAGCAGCTTGATATATGAAGCCATCTAGAAGATTCTGAGTTGATCAGAAGAGATCTAACAAAGGTTGGGCAGAGTTTTGTGTTGTACAGTCTGACAAGTGAAACAGGGCACAGTGTTACAGGTAGCATCGAACTATAGAAATCAACAGTGACTGGAAGGCTCTTAAGAGCTCTGTGGATGACAGGTCTGCTTTAGAAGTAAGTTCTCTTGAGACGGTATGTTAAGAGGAAAGTGTATGCACACACACATCTTTCCACATGCCAGGGTTACAGGTGACATTGGAATAGCTCATGCACTTGGTCAGTGATTTAAAAGGGAATACAGCGGGCCCTCAAGTTATGACTGGCCTGACATAGGGACAACCTGGGTCATGACCAGAATTTTAGTTTTAACTTACAACCAAAGTCTTGAGTTAGGACCTGAATGCAGGCCGCTTGTGCTTCCAGATGGTCTTATATGCAGAGTTAACCCTACAGAGCTCTGGAAGGAACATTACAACATCCTTTCCTGTATGGGGTTGGTTGAGAAATCCTGGGCCAGCGTCTCTCGAAGGACACTGAGATCTGTGGAGTACAGGAGAGAGACTCTGAAGGCTGTGTAGAGGAGCGTGAGCTTTCAGTTGACAACTTGAGTTACCGTCAGTCCTTGCCACCAAATTGAGTTCGTAAGTCGAGGGTCCATTGTAATGGAGAAGCTTCGCGTAACTCGGAGAGGAGCGTGGAGCGACTGTTCCTGAAATGTTGAACATAGTACACGTCATGTACTATTAAAAATGTTATTAAGAGCAGAAAGAGGTCAGAGAACATCTCTGGTGAGTGATAGAGTGGATTGTGTGTAGACCTACACTTGTGTTGCTTTTTGTTTTCTTTGAATGTGGAGAATACTTGGCTGCATAGGTAGCCTTGTGGCTGCAGTAAAAATGGTTACATACAGTAGAAACATATGCCAGTGTGTCAGTCAGTGCTCACTAGAGAAGCAGATTTAACAGAATCCATATAAATATATAAGGATTTACAAGATAGGCTTACAGTGGCCGCCCGCAGAGTCAGGGGTGGAAGAGTGCAGAGAGGTCTGTGCGCTGGAGATCTGAAGGATCCAGTTGGAGATCGAGGGCCTGGAGCTCACTGTAGAGTCCCGTGTGAGTCCACGTGAGGAGGCTGAAAAATATGCGCTGGAAGTCAGGGGACGGTGTCCAAGGTGAAGGTGAAGACTGGAGCTCCTCTGAAGAAACAGAAGTGAACCTTCCTCCTCCATTTCCCTTTTATTCCATCCAGGCTACGAGCCTATTGGTTGGTGCCATGCACACCCAGGGTGGGTCTTCTGTTTTCAATAAATCGCTTCAGTCACACCCAGAACTATGCTGATCCGATTAGTTGGGCGTTTCTTACTCAAGTTGACACAGTCAGTTTACTATCATAGCCAGTTTGGGGAGATCCCCCAACAGGAGCCCGACATAGACAGGTCTTCATTGGCAGAGCACGCGCCTTCTTCGTCTCCTCACTGCTGTTGCAGAAATGTGGGCCCTGTGGTCAAATGCACTATAGGTGGTACGTAAAGATCGAGTCCCATCACTGCAGGCAATGACAGGCCAAGTCAGAAGGAACAGCGCAGGGGTGGTGAGCGGAGAGCTTCAGAGGAGGTGAAAGCAGGCGTGAAGTGTAGCGATGGGACTTTCATAGTCTCACGACTGGAACCAAGAGGGCGGCTTACAGTGTTAGAGATCGAAGGTGGGAGGACACCTGGGGGATGGACCACTGAACTAAAAAGTGTCAGAATAAATGCAAGACTTAGAAGGGAACAGAGGGCAGAAGACTTAAGTTCTGCGCTTTTCCCTGGAATGTCAGGGGAAAGTGTTTCTCAAAGGGACCATTCATTGTCAACTAAATTAGGGGATCTGTTTTAGCAACGTCCTTGAAATGCATATAAAAGGCCACAGTTAATAGTCTGGAGGAACAAAAGATAACATCATCTTCCAAATAAATCACTGTGGGTTATCTCTGTTTACAGTGGGTTTTGGCAAGGCCTGATTCCGTGTCAAGGAGGTCTTCTTCCCCAGCATGTGTGATTGCGCAGTTCTCTTGACAAGTCATATCTCCTGCTGCAGCTGTGTAGCAAGTTTGGAAAAGGAGAGGTGCCCACCTAGACAACTGGGCTGAGGGAGTTTGAGCCACTAGCCGTGCACCAGCTTGTTAGGAAGGGTGATGGGAACACTTAGGTAATTAGGAATGAGCAGATGGAGAGACACTGAGTCTGAATGTGTGTTGCTTGTGGAACAGTGCTGCTTTCTGGCATCTGGGGACCCATTGGCATGCAGCACGTAAAATAAACAAGGCGGATCGTTGAGGGCAAACCCTGGAGGACTCCCTGGGGGATGTTGCTTATACTATGCGCTCGATTTCCCAGCAGTTTTGTGGAAAGACAGCTGTTAAGGACTGGATAGTATAATAGTGATACTATTTATAAATTTGCATTTTATAGTTGTTTTTTTCCTGCTGGTCAGTGTGTGATACTGTAATACGCCTTTGAGATATTTGACATGTGGCACCCAATTTGGTATGAAAGTTTTTAACAAGCTATGCTTATTTTCTCTGCTGTTTAGCATGGAGGCTAGAGAGATTGATAGTTGATTTATCTGGTGCAGCTCTACTTAAAAGTCAAAATTGTTACACCCAGATATAGAAAACACTTATTCCTATGGCTCTAGCACCATCCTGAGAAAAGTTGCTCACTGAAATATCAGCCCAATGTGCTTTTACAGTTTCTCAAGAACAGATACACATAGTTCCCATTATTCTTGCACCAAGGGTGTTTGAGTTACTCTATCTGTAGACATAGCATTCTCATAGGTACTGGCCCCACATGGGCCACAGTACATCCTCTGATGCTTATATTTTCTTTTGAAGAAAGTTTCAGGCAACTCACATGTGGGTTGGTAACTTGATGTGAGCCATCTTTTTTCCCCCTTGCTTTTATCCTTCTAGTGACTTTTGTTGCTTCCACTTTTAAACCGTAAAGCTATCTACTCTCCCTAGTTTTGGTGCTTCATTTTGGTCCAGGGAATTTTCATTTTGTGCGCAGACAACAGAACAGGCTTTGCTTGGGAAGTGTCTGCACAGATGCGGTGTGGGGATGCTGAGGGGTATACCAGGCGGAACCGTGCGTGTGCTGGGCACCCTGGCCCGCAGTGTCTCTGCAGCCTGCCGTAGGAGCTCTGGCCTTTACTCCAGTCACTTTCAGTTCTTGGTGCCCAGACGTTTTCTAGTTGAGGGCATTTGCCCTTTGGAGCCCGTCTGCTTGGAGCAGTTACCTGTTCTTGTCCTATTAGCTGTTCTCCTTCTTTATCTTTCAGCTTTTACATTTGACCTTGTCAGAGAGGCCTTTCCTCACTGTTCTAACCAAGTGCCCTAAGGTTAGTTTTCAGCGCCTCAGTGGCTTCCTCTATAATAAATTGTTTAGTGTGCCACGTTTGCAGCCTGGGGTTTTTTCTTGAGATAAGCTGGATTGTGTGCTCCAGAAGAGCAGGGACCCTGTCTTCTGCTCAGCGCCCCGCAGATTGTCTGGACCGTAGGCTGTGCTCAGAGCAGGGTGAAGGTAACTGACGAATGGCTTCCTGAAGAGGAGAACACAAACACTGCTTTTATTGGTCTAAATATAACCCACGTTCTAGACAAAGGCCTGACTGATTTTCTTGTCTTTAAGCTTTGTGCCCAACTTTCTGTTTCCCTGCCTGGCTTTCCTTCCACACCACATGAAAGCACCCTAACTTTCAGTTATTCCACCTTGACCGTCCACGGGACTGTCTCTTTCATCCTCCTATTATTATTATTTTTTTAATCTTCCAGAAGTAGGAGGAAGCACTTTATCTTTAGATCTGAGAACAAAAGCTTTTTATATTAAAAACAATTGAAAACTTTGCCTTTTTAGAAGGGGCCCTTGTGATATAAGTCCACCTTGGAAAGTACCTCATTATTCTACCTGTTACCACAATGGTACTTTTGGTCTGAGGAGATGACTCCTGAGTGTGTGCAATTGCTTGTTATCCAGAGGCAGTGGAAGAAATTGCTCCACAGGACACATAGGTTCATGGAGTACACTTACAAATGCTCAGAGCTCTACCCAGGCCCCGGGCAACGCTGGTGCAGAGCCGCACTCCTGAGGAGGCACAGAATTGAATAAGAAAGGGCACTTCTAAGATGAAATACACCACACATGTCCCAGTCCTTAGGCATATCAGGAAGATGACATAATTAACAGGTTTGCTGAGCCGGAGAACTGAGACTATTTTTTTCTCCACTGCACTAGTGTCAAGATGCAGGTTCTCAAAAGCGCGGTGTTGGCTTTGTCTCAGTTTGCAGCGTTCGTTCTTTGGTCAGTTCCTGGCCAGTGCACGTCCCAGTGTGGGTCTGTGCACACGCAGAAGGAAATGTGTGTGAGCGGGAGAGAGGCTGGGAAAGAAAAGTGAACTGGAAGAGCATGCAGGAGGAGAGACAAGGGAATGCGGAGGTGGTGTGGAGTGGGTGGTGGAGAGAAAAGTTAGATTGTGCTCTTTCTTAAAAATAGCCCCCTTGCCTCCTCCACCTTGCACTTTTTTCCCCCTAAGTTAGCAGCTGCCATCCGCTGAGGGTTGCCTGAAAGTGGGTGGGAAGATGGTCCCAGCAGTTCACGGCTTCCCACCCTGGTGTTTTGATCTCTGCACTTCTCGCTCAGTGAGCATCCTAGGGTGTTCCTTTGGGCACCAGAGGCCACCTGGTGACTGCAGACACTGCAGATGTGGGCGCTGGTAGGAGACGCAGCCACAGACAGGACACCCTGCTTGGCACCTTGATCAGCGTTTCTTGACAGGCTGGAGCCTGCCGCAGTGTCGGGAGGAGGTGCTGCCTGCTGCACGTAGGCCTCCTGGTTGCAGCATCGCGGCGCTGGGCATGGGCGGACAGACACTCATTCATTCTCGTGCTGCTGTTTTAGCTCTCTGGATGTGTACCAGAGCTGACGGATTTATGCTGGTGGACATTGTTCTGTGAGCCTGGGACAATGGACGCCAGTTGGTGATCCAGTTATATTCAGGAAACTGAAACAGAGAAATGGGCAGCTGCTTTTGTTTGGGTCTTCCGGGTAATGAACAGAGTAGCTTTTCATACGAGCCAAGAATATTTGGGTTTTGTCATTTGACTTCCCTTTTCCCAGTGCACACCCCTGTGCCCTCCCCCAGCCTGACCTCATGCTTCTTGGTGCATTTCTCCTTTTCCTTGACTGTAAAAATGTTTTAGGTAAGACTCTTACTTTGATATCATAAAGTAAGGTTTCTTTAATTTTTCTGTGTGCTATTGTTAAGTTGTAAAAATGAACTGGCATGCAGGAGAGAAGGGAATATTTGGAATGTGTTTGAAATGAAGTAGTTCTGTCCCTGTTTAAAGAAACACAAACACAGGAGAACTAGACTGTCTCTTTCATCCTCCTATTTTTTTTTTTTTTTTGTCTTATAGAAGTAGGAGGAAGCACTTTATCTTTAGATCCAAGAACAAAAGCTTTTTATATTAAAAATAATTGAAAACTTAACTTTGCCTTTTCAGAAGGGGCCCTTGTGATATAGTTCATGGGAAAGTCAGCCTGTCAGGGTAATTAGGACTCCACTCCTGAGGCCACGCCCTTGGAAACCCACAGCTTGCTGTGCTTCAGTTTCCTCATCTGTAGAGAGCAGATTATGGCAGTCTTGATGAGAGTTTTGTGCATATTAAATAAGCATGGCATCTGGTTAATAATAAAGATTAACAGTAATTATTTTGAGTTACTCTGAATACCTTCCTCACCCTCATCCTTTTCTACCTATTGCTTGCAGGTAATGCCAAACGCTTTAGGCCACAACTTAGCAGAGCTCAGTTCTTTGTTATCAAGAATCACTCTTTCTTAAGCTTGTCTAGCTTTTGCTGCCTGAAACTCTTATTAGCTACTTCTTTGTGTTAGCTGTCAGTGTGGATCCTGGCCTCCACTGGCACCTTTGCAGTAATCCACGCAGATTCAGGCTCTTCTTTGTCCAGTGAGTGTCAGGCTGGATGCTGGCTGGCAAGTGCGGGGCTGTGGGAAGGTGGATTCACGGGCGTTCTCGTGTTGAATATTGCCGGGAGCAGGGGCTCTGCTTACGAAGCATGCCCTTGAATTTCACCAGCAGCGGGAGTCCCCAGCCATGCACCCCTACAAGTAAATGGGTTGTTCTCTTTCACAAAAAGAATGCCTTTCTGGTTGTCTCCTTGTGTTTCTCAATGAAGTTAATGTGGTTAAGGACGTCAGGAATTAAGGCAGTGTTGTGTTGAAAGGAAAAAAATGTTTGACGTACTGCATTTTTGGTGACACCAGGTTGGCACAAGAACGTTGTGTTTTGTTTTGTGCAGAATATTATTTATTCCTGTGATGCTGTTGGATGTAAAAGGGCTGTGTCACAGTGCCTTTTTCTTAGCAGGCTGATTATAAACATATCTTAGGGAGTCTTGACCCCTCTGAATGAAACATAATTCTCTTACAGAAGTGCTGGATGATGGCACTTCTTGCAGAATTCATTTCCTATTGCCGCTGGCTATACTGCTCCATGGTCGTTCCATCTCACTATGCCATGAGATGTTATGGAGAGTGTGTTTATGTGTGTCATGGGAGAGTTGATAGTGTTGCTATTTATAGTGAGGCATGAGCTCTGGAGGTCTCAGAGGTTCCAGTGCACTCTTGGGGCCGGGGTACACAAGGTAAAAAGAGACTGACTTGGAGTGAAAATGGGGAGAGACTGGAACCGTGTGTAGGATTTAACATGTAAAATATTCTGCAGTGATGTAAATAGGGTATAAATGCCTGAGACATACTTACCACCTAAGGGGAAGGTGGAACACATATTGTGGTTTTGGTTAAAGTTTACAAAGCAAGAAAGCTACAGTGAGAGAGACAGAGAGAGAGAGAGAGAGAGAGAGAGAGAGAGAGAGAGAGAGAGAGTGTATGTGTTTGGAATACATTTGAAGAATGACAGATATTGGCAAAGAATATCTTCTTGGAAAGGTACTGTGTTTGTGAAGTTTTTCATACAGAAGGAAGTAAATTTTAAAGGACTTGGGTTCTTAATACCAGGAATTTAAGCTCAGGGCTTTGTGAGCATGACCTGTTGGTGCAGAAGTAGTTGGGGTGAGGGATCATGGGTATCCTTGTAAATAAACTGTCTTGATTTCTTCCATTGTCAAGTGTGGAGGCAGGGATATTAGGTTCTTTTAATAACTGTTGCATGGATGGGCATCTTACTTGAGAACTCACCACACTTCTGTCTGGGTACTGAGATTGCAGTCTTCATTTTCCTGGTTGCCTTGAGAGTCACAATCATAGTGATCATTGGTTTTTCCCTGTGGGTTTTCCTCCCTAGGCAGCCGCTTACTGAGTTTTATTGGCTTCCCTCCAGTTTGTCTTGTGTCTACTCCTTCCTTGGAATTCCCAAGAATTTTTTTCTGTTGTTTGATTTCTCAGCCTTTAGAGTTGTTCTTAAACTAGCAGGAAGTTGCTTCAGATACGGCTACCACACATCTAAAGTAGCAGTTCCATCTAGTTTCTCCTTAACTGTTAAAACAAACAAACACTGGGGGCTGGGGATTTAGCTCAGCGGCAAAAGCGCCTGCCTGGCAAGCGCAAGGTCGTGAGTTCGGTTCCTGGTACCAGAGAAAAACCAAACAAACAAAAAAACAAACAAACAAAAACAAACAAAAACTCTTGTCATTACTTCTGATTACCCAAAGTAGTTTTCTATTTCTAACTATTCTGAGGTGTTTAAGAGTAATCTGCTGGTAATGGAACTTCTACTATTTTCAGCATTTTAGGTAGTTTAATGAAAATGGTAGGTTTACCCTGTTTGAGCAAGGCCTCTTCAAGTTCATTTATACCAACTTGTAGCACCATATCCAGTTTTTGGACTCCTGCACTATCGCCCACATTACCCACGCCAGTGCCTGGGCCTGCGAAGCCTGCAGTAGTGCCTTGGCTCTTATCTCCTGGTTGGAGTGGTCCTGTGGGGTCTTGGGAGATTCCCCAGGCCACGGCATGGTCATAGACTTCTTTCTGCACTAGTGCGCCCTTTGAAAAGGTGAGTGAGCAAAATGAGCAGAAATGACTTGCTATTTTAAAATAGTCTAGTCTATCCAAGAATATATAACCTGGGGAAGGTGGCACTGGGCAGTTCTTCAATATTAACAATTTTGGTGAAGAAATGTTGATTCCAACCTAAATTCTTATTGAAATGTGATTAAAATAGAAATTTCCAAAGAAGTCTTCAATAAGGTGAATTGAATGTTGGTGAAATGAAAAGGCCAAGAAAAATAATTTTTTATACTATAGTTCTACAACTTGCTGTTACAATAACTAACTTGTACATAAATAAAATAAAATTGTCAGTGTTGTATAAGTAGAGATAAAAGTATTACCCTGTGTATACTTTTTCTCAAAGGAAATATACTAAAATTTGTGAAAAATTTCAGGTCAGTGTGGGCATCCAAAATGTTATTTATGATGACAGTTCTCTACAGAGCCAGATAGCTTGCTGAGATAGAATAAACCTGACTGTAGTCAACTATTTATGTAGGGCTCATATTTCACGGTGAGCAGGACATAAAAGAAGGTACTTATGATAGGAGATTTGCTAATTACTGGATATTTCCCCAAGTCTGTTTGTGGAGTTTCTTACAGGGAGAACTTCAAGAATTGGTTCTATATATGAATCTAGGACACACGGATTAAGGTTCATGTTGCTTTTAGAGATGAATTTAGATGACCTTTCTGCATCCTCAGAATTATGACTTAATGATTCTGAAACAAGAACACCTCTGGAACTGTGTATTCTTTTACTATTTGCCAGTTAAGCAGAATTCTATGTCTAAAAAAACATGATGCACTTGATACCCCTATTAGAAGCCATTTACACTGGTAGTAGTATTGCAATCCAGCAATTTGTATTAAAATTACCTTTTTTGTCAGTTACTGAAATTTTACCACAAAGGCCACAAGAGAAGGCAGTTATTTTTAATTGACTCTGCTCCATTTGTGGGGCACTGGGAAGGAGTCATTTAAGTGCAATGGAAAATGTGACTTCTGCATGCAGATGTACAGTAAACGTGTGGGCCATATAGCTTGCTGTATTTTTTTCAAAACTGCAGTTGTTTTAATTTGAAAGTGGGGTAATTTCTATTAACAAGGCATGGGAATAGCAATTTCTACAACTAGAAATTCACTGCCGATTTACCTAGTATCCAGAACACAAACCACGATTAACGATAAAGCCTTAAGTCAACTCTTTGCCTAACTGCACTTGTGCAACTGCAGAATTCTACAGACAACACGAATTTGCAAAACACCTCCAAAACATTTTGGATTATTTATTGAAGTACACACAGATTCAACTAATACTCTTTCTTGTCTTCCAATTTTGAATTAGATTTTGAGCAAAGATATGGTGTTTGGGAAAGTGGCAGATCTATCCCAGGGGCCGTGCTGGGATAAATCAGGTGCTAAACAAAGTTCTTGGAGGGCACGAAAATGCAACACCAGGAAACTTCTTTGAGATAATATTTGCATGTTCAAGACAAACTTGGAAGCTTTGTAAGTTTTTTCCCCCTCCATTATACTAACTTTGGAAATCTTTCTAAACTACATGTTTTTTTTTTTTAGAGCTACAAGGTCTGAGTTTAATTTTTTATTAAGTTTATTATACAGTTTAGATATACATAATGATCATATTCATCATAGGGAGTTTGTACCTGTATATGAGATATCTTGATTCCTCTTTTTTCCCCAATCCCGTCTTTGTTTTTTAAAGCTTCTTTTTAAAAAAATATTATTTTTACTCTTAATTGGTATAGTAATTGTACATATTTATGGGGTACAGTTTGATATTTTCAGATATATATATATGATGTGTTATGATCTAATCAGATTAACTAGCCTTTTTTTTTTTTGTCTTTTTTGTCTCTTTTGAGACAGCGTCTTACTATGCAGTTCAGGTTGGCCTTGAGCTCACTTTGTAGCCCAGGCTTGTCTCGTTCTCGCAACGATACTCCTGCCTCAGCCTCCCGAGTGCTGGGATTACAGGCGTGTGCCACCACGCCTGGCTTAACTAGCATTTTGACCCCCTGAAAAATTTATAATTTCTTTATGTTAGGAGTATTCCACGTGGTCTCTTCTGCCTATTGTGAAATATTCAGTAAGTTAGATGTCAGCACCCTGCTGTGGTACAGAGCACTAGAACATCTTCCTTGGCCAAACTGGAGGGTGGTGCTTGTTACTGTCCTCCCTCTGAACCCCTCCGCAGTCTGTGGGGACCTCTGATCCACTCAGTCTTTAAGCTGCTTTTATCCTCTCATGTGATCTATGATTCTTTATTCTGTTTATGCTTCTTTTTGGCTTTTGTGAAAACATATAAACAGTGAACACCGTCGGGTAAGTTTGAGGGTACTGTATGCATTTTGTGCAGGCATGGAAGCAGCAGAGGCAGCCTCCTTGCTTGGCAGGTGGGGAGAACTTGCAGCCTTTAATGACAAAGTGGGAACGGGGAGTCTGTAATTTAATGAGTGGCTCAAACAAATGCAGTTGGAAAGGAAATCCTCGAAGGGCAGGGTGTGTGATGAAAAGCCAATCTGGAGAATGTATTTATTTTTAAATAGCAGTTGAGTTTAAAAAATGTCACTGAGTTCTGAATTGTGGCCAGTCCCAGGGCCTAGAGGGAGAAGGCCAGGGATGAGAGGAGGGCTAGGGGGCAGGGTTGGGGATACATAGAGAGTGAGAGAAAATAGCTCAAGAACAGAGGAAGTGAAGGGCCCCTAACTCTCAAGGAGGAGAGCGAGATCTAACAGCAGGAAAAGCAGATGCCTGGGTGAGGGGCGAGGCCCCATATCTTACTCTCTGAATGCAACCCTGGGATTTAACCAGACCTCACTCCATACTCATTTTCCAGCAGTTTCAAGGGGCCTTACCTGGAGTTCTCTAGAGGTAGCTTTTTCATGGTTGCTTCTCTTTTCCTTTAACCGTGAGTATCAGATGATTTCAGTGGTTCTCCAGTTAGGTTCCTTTTGTTCCTACATTCACATTGCCTCTTCGTGTTGGTTTTAGAATCACCTTCTAAGACCTTCCTCTTGTAAGGAACTTGGGGCTTGGCCCCTAGCACTGCCAGTCCTTTCCATAGTATCTGATATTTTAAAAAACATACCAGCACATCATATAGTAAATAGCATTGGCTATCTACACATTTCTTTTAAATATTCTGTAGTCATAAGGCTGGTTGTGTAGCTCAGGGAGAAAGTGCTTGCCTGTCATGCCTGAGGTTTGATCCCCAGGACTGGGAAAAATCCCTGTAGTCTTCTGGCAGGTCATTTGTTTAACTCCACAATTCAGTTTCTACTCCTTATAGGAATCGCTCTGAGGCTTTGTTCGGCCACAAGACAGAGCTGGGTTAAGGGCTCCACTTCTTACACTTCTCTCAGAGGTGCCAGAGAAGCCGGCCTGGAGTGTCCATACCCAGACCAAGGCTGACCACTTCCTCATCTGCCTGATGACAGTAGAAATTCAGAATGAGGCTCTGCAACTGTTTTGGAAGACAGCTGGGTCTGAGGGAATTTTTGTAAGCAATGAACCATTCTTTAATTGAAACCACTGGCTGTGGTTAGTAGTTTATTTTAAAAACACCATATGTTAGCTCATTCCTATGGACTGTGACAACCATAGTTTAATCAAAAGCTGCTTGTGACATTTCTGTTTAGTGTTCATAAAAGAGAGCCTTGCTTCCTTGAAATCCTGAACTCTGTACCAAATGCCAACACATTTACAATTATAGCTTTGCTTTTAGGCACTTACACAACTTTGTGAGTATGTAGTAGGGTTTTATTTATTTTTGTCACTTTCACTAATTTGTCATCTTCTTAAGTGGAAAAATATTTTCTCAGCCCTTTATTTGGTAAACAAAACTTTTACTCCATTCTATACAGTTCCCCTGCGAGGAAATAAGCTAATGTAATTGCTTTTTGACTGTCCTGTTTGGCCACAAAGCCAAGCTAGTGTGTGAGCTCACTGAGACATGATGTTTGTACAAACCATAGGCTCGTAAGCTTGTCGCCACCCTTCACGTCCGGGGCAGGCGCCCTGTCAGCCCCCATAACGGGGGAGAAGAAAGATGAGGCCGGCTCCCTGAGCCTTCACAGCACAAGCCACTTCAGTTCAGTTTGGTCCCATCCATTTTGATCCAATTTAAGAATTATTTGTGGAACACTTCAGGCAGAATCCTGGGCACTGGAGCAACAGAGATGAAAATGCCATAAAATTGAACTTTGTGGGGGAAATGACACGATCAGATAAGTTAAAGAACATGGTAATTGCTATTAGTGGTGTTAAGAGAGCAGAGAAGAAAGTGCCTAGGTTTGTGTGGGGAGTGGGAGAGTCACACAGAGGAAGGGGCTCTTGAGGGGAGACTTGAAACGGCGTCTCTCGGAGGTGCAACCATGGATGAGGAGCTGGTTCTCTTTCACCCCTCCTTCACCCAAGAATGGACCATCATAGATGGGTGGTGCTTCTACCAAAATATCACTTTTCTTTTAGGAGGAAATAATATGCTTATTTTCTGTCTGTACCTAAATTGACCACGGAAGTCCATTTTGGGAGACTGCTTAGTCATCTAATAGGCTTTCTCCTCTTTGGATTTATCTTCAGAACTCCAAGTTTGTTCATGACAGGAATGTGGCATGTATAAATCCTGGTTTCCCAGCTTCCCTTGTGGCTAAGGGGTGGCCTTGTGACTTAACCCTGGCCAATGAGATGTAAGCTACAGTGTATTGTGTCATTCAGAGGTTTGTATTGGTTCCTGAGAGGAAAAGATAGGCAGCATTTACACATTTTTTAGGGGGAATTGTGAGTATGTTCCATTATTTACTCTGTAAAGTGTGAAAAAATTGGGAGGAATTATCACTTCCAGGAAATGAGATCTGGTATATCTTAACTTTGTTGTTGCCAGTGAGCCTGAGTAATTGCTTACATTTTCTAGGGTAGTCTGTTTATGCAGTGTATCTGTCTATGTATGCGAGGGGGGGGTAGTGAGAAATAATGGGTGAATCTGTGTATCAGGTGATTTTTATTTTATTGATAAATGTTGTTAATAATTTATTGAACATTAGGGGCTGGGGATTTAGCTCAGCGGCAAAGCGCCTGCCTGGCAAGCACAAGGTCGTGAGTTCAGAGAAAAACCAAAAAAAAAAAAAAAAAGTTTATAATAATTTATTGAACATAATCTATGGTCTTACTACTGTGCTGATACCTAAAAAATGTGGTGTTAATTTTCCTCATCAAGACCCCGAGGTTAATGACCTTCTTTTAGGTCGCGCAGGCTGGTGATGCCACATTATCGGGCAGGCATTACGGATGGCACTCTAGGCCTACAGACCTGGTTCTCCCTGAGCAAAGGCTTTTTACCATCACTACAGTGACGATGAAAATGGTTGGATTGGGCTTTCTGATGCACTGTGTCAGAGTGAATGGAATTTGGAAGGCACCATATTGTCAACATCAATTCTTTATTATACTGCATTATCAGGTGCTACTGAACTTAGGCAGGATGGATGAAAAAGCCTTTTATTTGCTCCCATGAAATCATCTATATTTAATACAGAAATCTTAGTGACAACCAGTAGTCATACTGTGTCTTTTTTTCTCATTTTCAACCAGTAATTACATTTACTATTAGAAAAAGTAAAAAAAGCCATAACTAAAATAGCTTAAACTAACTAGAGTAAATGATAGTGTAGTTAGATTTTACTAGTGACAGATAATTTTCCTCTAAACCCAGTGATACTATGTTAAAACATGTCGTTTTAACTATTTTTTATTTGTTTGGTCATTTACTTATAGTTTCATTATTTAAAGTTTTGGAATTTGGTCATTTATCTTCATTACTTCTCAGAGACATGTTTTGAAATGAGTTTGGATTCGTGTGACTTTACTCAGTCACTCAGCCTCCCCTGCTCTGGAAAGTTCTTAGTCCTCCAACGTGTTCCTGCCAGATAGAAGAAGTCAGGAGACCTACCCAGCACTGAGGAGTCTAGGGAGAACCTCTCAAACCCTGGGTTATGGCAGTGTCAGGAGGAAGGGATGCCTCATTCACCCATCTGTCCCTTATCTATGATATTTAGGAAGATTGACTGTGAACCAAGTTCTGTGCTAGATGTTGGGATTATAATAGTGAGCAGAATTTTACATTTGCCACTGTTACCAAGCTTGTAGTCTGCCACTAATCTATCAAATAACCCTACGGAGAGATGTTAAATTGTATTTGTGGTAGTGTTCTGATGGAGCAGGGCTCATGGTGCTGTGAGATTTCATAACTGGTGGGATTTGGTGAAGTCAGAGAGGTCAGGAAGGCTTCTCTGGTTTTTTTTTTTTTTTTTGGTTCCTGGAACTGAACTCAGGACCTTGTGCTTGTCAGGCAGGTGCTTGTGCTGTTGAGCTATATCCTCAGCCACATGGAAGGCTTCTCTGAGAAAGTCATGCTTGAGTTAAGATCTGGAGGATGAGAAAAAAGATGTGGAGAAGGATCTGTAGAAAACACTGTAAGTTAAAAAAATGGTACTGTTTTTATTGCTTTTTTCTCTTTTTAAAATAAAAAAAATGAAGGCACCAACATGGCCCTGGGTAGGGAGGAGGGGAGGATGAAGAGTATGGTGAACTCACCAGGATGAGCCACGCAGAGGGACCGTTCAGGGGAGGCAGCCTCACTGGGAGCAGTTTGATCCAGCAAACAATTCCACTACCTTTGACTACTTGAGAAAATGAAAGATATCAATTTCAGGTGGACAAGGAGGCATGGAGTTCATGATGCATGATAAACGCACATGTATATTTAAGGCATACAGTAAGTTAAAGCACTCATTTTTAACCTAGGTTGAAATGGAACTTTATATTTACTGATGTCGTTATTTTTTCTTTAATGCTGTTTATTTGGTGAAGTGTCCTCAACTTTTTCTCATGTATATTAGTGTCTTTTCTTCAATATCCTACAATACTAGCATGTCAAATAAAACCTGGTTGTACCTCAGGCCACGAACGTCATTCTTTCCACGACTGCAGCATTTGCACCATGTCCAGAATCTTGGAAAGAATGAAGTTCATGACCCGAGCAGTCACTTTGTTTCTAAAGCCCTAGTGGATCTCAGTGATCACTTCGGGCATGGCCCAAAACGTATGCGCTTTTTCTTCTCTAGTGGCTCCATGATTTTTATAATACCCATCTGGCAGCCAGGAAAATCCAGGGAACACATTAGTGCCACAGCTGAGAAGCGTGAGAGGATGCAAGGGCAGGGCCAAACCACTGCAGAGGAGTGTTTCCATAGTGCTGGTGTTAAACCACACACCAGCCTTTTCTCTGTGACTCACAAGGTGTGAGGAGGAGAAGCGGTCAAGTGACAGGGTCAGGGAGCCACACCCCGCAGCCCTGCTTCTGTGTGAGTGGCACCGTCCTTCCAGGAGACTTCCATGTACACCCGTGTGGGGAGGGCTTCCATTGTGGTGACTACGCTGTGGTTTGGTTTGTTAGCTTATCATAGCCGGGTAAGAAGAGAAACTTGTGAGGCAAAAGGACATTTTGTTTCATCCGAGAAGTTTTGAGCTTTTGTGAACTAAGTATACCAGTGTGTTTTTGTTCACTGTTCTTTTGCGGTCTGTGATCAGGAAATGTATTTTCCCTAAAAAGAAGCCAGGGAAGGGCTGGGAGGGCCTTACTGACTGTATGTAACGAAGTGTTTTTAGAGTACCTTTAATGTTTTCACACTTTGCTATGTCCCACCTTTGTTTCCAGTTGCATTTTCCTGTTAGAGTTATTTTGGAGGGGATTAAAAGTCTGCCTGGCCCTTTTACCCACAGCTCCAAGGGTGTTCAGAGGGATGATGAAGCTGAGTTGACTGCATGTTTCAAAACATTTATTTTTGTAGTGCTGTACATACAGAGGCTTTCATACACGGTACCATAGTTGTTTCATAACTGTTGATGCAATTAGAGCAAGCATTATCCCTGCTTTAGTGTTACAAACCCCAGGCTTCCACAGGTTAAGCATTTTGCCTGAGTGCATGCTTTCTTCATCGGGGAAGTTAGGCTTAGGACAAGTCCTTGGACGTCTGGCCCAACTCTCTTTCTACCATATCGTGAGACCAAGATGCTGGAATGATTGGGATACCAACAAGGCGCATTTGATAGGGTGCAGTCAATTCCTGGACGATTCCATTATTCATTTCTTCAAAGCCTGGCATATTCAAAATTAGAAAATTATAGCTATAAATAGTTGTTTTCCACTCCATTGGGCTAAAGTCAACTGAATCTTGGAGAAGACTCCGTTGAAAGTGTGTTGCCTTGGAAATGGATGAGCAGAGCCGTGTAATAGCTTTCACTGTGTTTGAAATTCTAGCAGTTCAGGGGGCAGTATGCTCTCTCAAGTGGATGGGCAGGTTGTGAATGGGCTTCTCCTGCTGTTCATCATGCTGGTCACGGCTGCTCGTACTGCAGCAGTCACTCACTTTCGTAGATGTCTTTCAGAAATCTTTTGTGTTGTTGCTATTTCTTTCCTCAGTTCAGACTCTGTAGAAACCACTTCTCTTTGGTACACTGCATTACTTGTCTTTGCCTATTGAGTGGGTGGTGGTAGGAAAGGCACACAGCACAGGCTGGAATGGGAATTTGTAATACTTATTCCTACTTTAGATTTAGTAAGGGCGGTCACCTCTGTGGTTGTGCTTGATCTCAACAACCTTGTGGGAAATCTAATGCCAGTCTTCTTCCCTTACTTGTTAAATGAAGACAGGGAGGTTTTATGGATCTTCCAGAATCTTCCAGTGGTTCAAACCATGGGTTCAGAGTCATAGCTTGAGTTCTGATCCAGTGTGCTTTGCTTACTGCTCTTGGATGGTGAGCAAAGCACTTGATTGTTCTAAATCCCAGTTCTTGTAACCTGTAAGGGTTACATCCCTCTCCACATTGCTGGGAGGTTTGAATGAACTATAATGCCTTCAAAGGGCACTGGCAAGTCAAGGAGTGGGGCTTAGTGTGCGTTAGTTACCATCACTGAGGCCTGTGGTCATTTTCACATCAGAGCAAGAGCAGGGTGGGACCTTCACCTCTGGGTCCTACTTCATTGTCTTCTGGCCCAGCACTTTCCTGCATGTCTCCTCCATGGGCAGGCAGCTGCTATGCTGAGTTATTAGTGAGGGGATAGGTTCTGAAATAAAACAGATTCTTGGAATAAGTCAACAAATGATTCTAACACTGGAGAAACACCTACTGCCTCTATTATTAAAAGGTGGTTGGTTCTAGCCCAACTTTAACTTAAAAATATCCCCCTTCTGGATCACATTAAGTAATTAATTAATTAATTTGGATGGAGCTGTTGATGTGATGTACTCACTATCATTGGTAGGGATGGGGTACATGTTGGCTTCCCACACTGTAAGGCCCCTTGTTGTACATGATTTGTTCCTAGGACAAATCTGGTGAGAGTGAGGGATGACACTCACTGGGGAACAAACCACGGTCTCATGTGCAGTGTCTTCCTAGCAAATCATTGTAGATTAAAGGCCAAAGCATGAACTGGTTTTAGATATTTCCTGACCCTGATATTTATTGTCTCTGGAAGAGCTTACATTCGTTTCTGTCCTGCTGTTCTCTTTCAGGGAGCCTAGTGTGGTGAGAAGGCTGCTCCCCATCCCCTCTCCACACACCATCCATGTCCTGTTTGCCTCAGGTGCCCTGAGTGTGTGTGCACATGCACGCAAACCTCCACATGTGTAAATGCTCCTCTTCTCTGATTATACAACTACTAATGCCTGGCCTTCATATAGCACTTGACAAGTCACAGAGCATACTTGAATACAGCAATTATTCTGAGAGGTCTTTGGAAATCATTATTTCTACTTTACATGAGAAAACGTAATGGTGAGGTGAATTGCCTAAGATAAGGGACAAGTGCAAGAAAGAGGACTTGAACATCTTTTTCATTACTTAAATGGGATTTTCTCTTGGAGCTGAATTAGTGAATAGCTTCTCACATTCTACAAATATTTGGTGTCTGTAATCATAAAATATGGATGAAAGTAGGAATCAAAATCAGTGAAAACACACAATATGCAGAATCACTAGGACTAGTAATACTCTTGAAGTTGAATTTATGTTTGAGTTCCCTGGCTACCAAGATAAAAAGAGAGACACAGTCAGTTGTGTATTTTTATCAGAAGAGGAAAAGCATGTGAAAGAGAAGTAAAAATTTTATGAGGATTGCATTCTAAAAGAATTGTTTCATTTGAGGCTTTTGATAAGGGGCAATAAGAATAATTGAACACAATGCTGTCCACAAAATTTTATAGCTATGCAATAACATAAAAATGCACTGTGCAGGGCAACATTTATTGGGTGCCAATTATGTGTTTGACACTCCACTAGGACTCCGCATGCCTTATTTTATTTACCGCCATAAACATTTAATTATTACAGCTATATCTTAAAGGTATCATTTCATCCATTTAATTATAAGGAAACTACTTGGTCTCAGAGTTTATACTACTTCCTCAAGGTCACATAACTAGAGAGGAGTCACCTTGAGGCTAAGAGCCCAACCTTACCTGATTCCAGGGCCCATGTTCTTGTCACCCTTCAATGATACTTGAAGTGGTACAGAGAGATAAATTAACTAAAGGCAAGCAAGTCGGCACTCCATGTCTATGGACATCTCATCCGTAGATTCAACAAACAGCAAATTAAAAATAATCCAGAAAAATACATCTATTCTGAACATGTACAGACTTTTTTTGGGTCATTGTTTTCTAAACAACAGCATAACTATTACTCATACAGCCTTCACATTGTAATAAATATTGTCGTTAATCCAGAAACAATTTAAAGAACAGTATGGGGGAGGATGGGTGTAGGCCACCTGCAGACACTGTTCCATATGCTGTAAGGGATTTGAGCACTGTGGGTTTTGATACTCTTGAGGAAGGGGTTCTGGAGCTGTTGCCACAGATCCTGAGGGCTGAGGGTGTACTGTCTTCTAGTGGCTCTGCCTTCCCCAGGAATGGTTCTGACAGCATCTGGAGCAGATGTTCTTCTGTGACATACCTGTCTTACCCATGCCCTGGTAGCTGAGTGGTAGGAAAGCCCTACTCCGATTCTGCAGAGAGTATGTCCCTAGAGTAGAGAGTGACACCAGAACACTGAGCGTAAACAAGCCTTTTTCTTCACACCTCCCACTGACTCTGCACAGGAGGCCCCGCTGGAATGGCTCGCAAAGCCACCCCAGTGCTTGGTGGCAGAGTTCAAATACACATTGCTTGGCCAGGCATGGACAAGCATGCCTGTTATATTTTATCAGTGGGCTACTTGTTGAGCAAGGAGTAAGGTTATCACTCTCTTGAAACAACTGGGGCCTGAATCTGGACTCCTGCCTGGAGGAAAGGTCTTCCTGCCCCGGTGGGCATGCTTTCCTTCTCTGCCTCCTGCCCAGACCCGGGCAGTATCTCTGAGTAGTGTCCGTGGTGAGTTTTTATAGTAATAAGAAGTCTTCAGAAATGTTTCATTGGATTTCGTTTTTTGAGGTCTCTGAGGAAACCACCAAGACCACTTAGCTACTAGATAAAGGAACGTGGAAAATGGTTGTGAACATGTTAATTTTGGAGGATGTGATTAAAGAGCGATTTTAGTTGAGAATAGTTCTTTAGACTTGTTCTTTCTGGCAGTCTTTAGCCACTACGATCAATTATACAAGTAATGTCACTCTTATCCTATGATAATTCTAATAAGAGTCATCATCAGTTCTACCAAGTCCACAATAACAACTGGTATGTGCATTCACTGAGTAGACTTCAGAGAGCTGCATAAGAAGTGGCTCAGTTAACCCTCATGACAGATGCCGAAATATGAACTCTGCGCATGGTGAAATGCAGTTGGGCGAGTGACTCACCCGTTGCACACAGCTGGCCAGTAGCAGGCTCCTTGCACGAGTCTGTGTCTGTGTACCTGGCACACCAGGTAAAGGTGCTCATACTCTTTTTTTCTTTGTTGTAGGGGTCAATGCAACAGTCCATGTGCAAGGACACTAAAATCCTTAAAAGTAAAACTTAAAAATAAGGGGTCAGGATTGGTGAAAAACACATAGAATTGCTTGTTTTGTCATAAGGAGATTATTCTGGACCATCCTGATTCTTGCGGTGGGTGTAGTACCGAAGTGCTGAGTGTCTCTGTTGAGCTCAGGTAGCTTGACTCATAAATGGTTTCAGTCCACAGAATCAAAAGCTGGTTAAAAGCTCAGTGTATTTGTCAGCGTTTTCAAGGGAATAGATTTAATATAGGACACCTAGTTTATAGGACTGTTTTATAATATTCACCCAAAATGTCAAATGCAGAAGAGTGCAAGCAATCTGTCCATGCACGATAGACCCAAAGAATCCAGCTGAGGGCGTGGATCCCATGGCAATGTCCTCCATGAGTCCAATGGGAGGTGTAGAGCCCACAACAATGTCTCATGCAAATCAGTATGAAATATCTGCACTGAGAAGGCCCAAAGGCCAGTGGTGGGAGCTAGAAAGTCTGTGCCAGCAGGATGAAGGATCTGTGCCAGCAGGCTGAGGGATCTGCACTGGAGCCAGGAAGCGATGCTCAAAGGAAGAACCAGAGCTTCCCCGAGAAGAACCATAGTCACCCTAAGTGACAGCAAGGACTCAAGCTCCTCTGATGATAAGAACAGCTGAGTTCATATCAGGAAAGTCAGTGTGACAAGCTTTTCCAGGAGAATCAACAGTGTACCATCTTCCCCTCCAGTTCTCCTTTTATGCTGTTGGCAGCAGTCTTAGATGGGTCTTCCACATCCGCAGCCGTACTGATTCAGTTCAACAGAGTGTTACAAGTTGACCATTAGTTAATCCACCACACCTAAAAAAATTCAGTCTTGGGACATTGATCTTGATAGGTTTCCTCACTAGGTAATGTACATTGTTTGAATTATTGATAGTGGGATACATTTGTTAAGGTCCACTTGTTCCTTAAACAGGATGATTGGATTGAAGATTCTAGAAATTGTTTTGTTTATAAAGAACTTGACATAAAATTTTGAAAGAATAGCTAAGTTCTTAAGAATTGTCTGAGGACCATACAGGTTAAGCCTTCTATGGTGGAGTAGCACTGACCTGTTTAGATGTGTGGCCTTGAAGTAGTTTACTGTTTTCTAAATCTCAGTTTTCTCATCTGCACGATGAGAGTATTAACACCTAGCTTATAGGGTTGTGATGATGAAATGACGTCATCATCATGAAGTGCTTGTCCTAGTGATTGACATGAACTTTCAAAATACAAGTGCCCATTAAATTTGCTCATTAAAAATGGGGTGAACCGTGCTCTGAGTCCATCAGGTAGTCACTTGTGCAGAAGTAAAGCAAACGGCTCGCTCTATTTGGTGACAAGGACTCGGGGGTCACCACATAGAACATTCCTAAGTGTTTGCTGTGAGAGAAATTGAGTTCCCAAAAGCAGCTGGTACGCTTGCAGGAGTTTGAGGCTATGATTTTAAAGCCCTGGCTGGAAGGGATGAGGGTGGAGCAGAGGAAATAGTCAGAGGCAAAGTTCCAGTTAGCTGTGCCATTTACCAGCTCTGTGATGCTGGGCATTTCCTCTGATGTTTTTGGACTTCCGTTTAACCTAGCCATGGAATGAGAAGTTTTTTCCAGTTCTCATACTTCTCCTTTAAATTAGTTCAGGTCATATGGAATCAGATAAATTTGTCACCAAAAATAGTCACCAGAAAAGAACTTCTTTTTCTTTCCTTTTTAATTCCTCTCCTCTTCCCTCCTCCCCTCCTGTCCCAGCCCCTTCTCTTCCCCCTCTGTCTCACTCTCCATGGCCCCCCCCTTTTTTCTTTTCAAAAGTCACAAATAAACCAGGAAATAAATGCAAAATAAAACAAAACTCCAAAGTAGGTTGCTGGAAATTCTGTTTTTTCTACTTGGGTCCAAATGACCCTTCTGTTGTCTTTCATTGATTTCTTTGGAGAAATGTCCTAGCTCATTCACAGGCCTAGAATCTTTTGCTCCCTTGCTTGACTGAAAAGAAGAATCTTTTAAATGCTGTCCCTGCCGCAGCAGGAGCTATCCGGAAAGACGCCATGCAGGAAGCGCCCCCCTCAGCTGGGCCAGGGCCAGCGCAGCCCCTTCCGAGTTGCCCAGAGCTGTCGCCAGGGTGAAGTCCAAAAGCACCAGACAAATAAGAAAGATAAGTCCAACAACAGAACACATTTTCTTTTCTCTTAAAAACCATTTTGTCTTGAGCAAAGGGTCGTTTAAACCAGACATGCAGTTGGCAAAGCTTGTCGCCTTTTTACCACAAGACTGTCTAAAAGTTTCCTTTTTATTTGGGACCTGTTCAACCTGTTATCATAAATTTCCTTACAATAATGGTGCCAGGGTGCAGGGTTAGGTGAGGATACATTCTAGAACTGGTTTCTGCCTTTGAGGTTTCAGAGTAAAAATCAGCAGATCAGCTCTTTCTCGAGCTGCTTCAGGACCCTGTGTTTGCAGCAGACACATGCACTGCACCGTACGTGCGTACACTTCTGAGCCAGCATCAGAGAGGACGGCTGGAGTTTGCAGAGCCCGGGTGGCACCGATGGTTAACCTCGGGCTCTACCAACAGAGCCAGGGTTTCCCTACCACCATAGTTTCTTCCTTGAGTGGGCCATGACTTCCCAGTTCTTACATAAGGTCGCAATGCTGTGGGTTTCCATGCAGCCCTCTCGGCCAGGTCAGAGGTCCTGTCTGCCTGAGGCCGTGCTTCCTCAGAGGCTGAGCACGCGATTCACCTCTGCCAAGTCCACCGGGATGTGGCTGCCAGAGGTTCCCGAAGCCAAGGACACCAAAACAGCAAAGTGAAAGCCTACGTGATGGGCCTGGCTTCCAGGACAGGGAGAGCCAAGTGCAGACAGGGACCTGGCCACGTGGAGGGAGCGTGGCAGTTGGTGTGAAGTAATCCTGAAGCATGCACCCTGGCAGGGGGAAGTTGTCTTTTCAATTTTAATCTTGGAAGATTTATAGATTTTCAGGTAGTTTTAAGAGGTAGTAAGATGAGGTGTCATGTAACCATCTCCCTGTTTCCCCGATGTTTATACCTTGCATACTTCTAGTGTAATATCAAACCCGGAGGCTGACGTTGGTACAAGGTGATATGTGAGTGTTCTTCCACGTCACTGCATCAACTGTGGATTCCTGTGACCATCTCAGCTAAGATGCAGAGGAATTTCCTCACCTCAAAGAGGTTACTCTCTGATAGTTTCCCTCCCCTCTACCCTACTGTAGCACTGTCAGTCCTGGCAATTATTATCTGTTTTCTGTCTCTAAATTGCGTCAATTCACAAATTCTGTATAAATTAAATCACAGAGCATGTGAACTTTTTTAGGTCACTCTTTTCACTCAGCATAATGTCCTTTTGATCCATACAAATTATTGCAAATAACTTAAATAGTCAATTTTTTATTGCTAAGTAGTCCATAGTATGGGGGTAAAACACTTTAGCTTTTGTGCATTAAGAGACATTTTGCTTGGTTTCAGTTTTGAGCTATTAACAAATAAAGCTGTTGCGACTGTATCTGGGCTTTGGAATGGTAGTTTTCATTTTTCTGGGATAAATGAAATACAGTTGCTAGATCATATGGTAAAGGTATGTTTAATTTTTTTTTTTTAAAGAAACCACCAAACTGCCAAAGTCATTTTCAAAGTTGTTCTATTATTTGACTTTCCACAAGCAATATGTGAATGATCCAGTTTTCTTTATAATCTCACCAGCATTTGGTATGAGGTCGTAGTTCTACCTTGCATTTTCTTAATGGCTAAGGGCGTTAAATACGTTTTCTGTGTCCTGCTTGCCATATGTATATCCACTTTGGTAGCATATTTCTTTGTGTTTTTTGCTCATTTTCTGGTTTTTCTGTTAATTTTGGATATATATAATATCCCCATATATGAGTTCTTTGTCAGAGAATGTGATTTGCAAATATTTTCTTCTAGTGTGTGCTTATCTTTATTGAGGTGTATAAAGGTAAGGGACACAGCATGATTATTTTATATACTATATATATTGTGAAAGGATTACCGTAATCAAGTTGGTTTATCTCTCACCTCACTTGCTACTACTTTTCTGCATGTATGTGTGTGAGAACATTAAGGTCTACTTTATGACTTTGAGTTTATACCCTTTGGCCAGCATTTCTCCACTTCCCCACCCTTCAGATTGGAAACAACCATTCTACTCTTTGTTTGTACTGAGTGGAATTTTTTAGATTTTATATATAAGTGAGATTATCAACATTTGTCTTTGTGTGATTTATTTTGCTTACCATAATGCCCTCAAGGTTCATAATGTTGTTCCAAGTGGCAAGATTTTCTTATTTTAACAGTAGAATAGTATTCTCATCTGTCTATATGTCTATGTCTATCTGTATCACAACTTACCCATCACCTACTATTGGACACTTTAATTGTTTCTGTGTCCTTGCTGTTGTGAATAATGCTTCAGTGAACATGAGAGTGTAGCTATCCCTCCAAGATACTGCTTTTATTTCCTTCAGATATACATAAATGGGATTTGGTACACATGGTATTTGTTATTTAATTTTTTTTTTTTTTTTGTCTTTTTGAGGCAAGGTCTTGTTATGCAGTTCAGGCTGGCCTTGAGCTCACTTTGTAGCTCAGGCTGGTCTCAAACTTATGATGATCATCCTACCTCAGCCTCCCAAGTGCTGGGATTACAGGAGTGCGCCACCATGCCTGGCAAAAGCTTGGTATTTAATTTTTTTGAAGACACTTCATACTGTTTTCTAATAGTAATTCACATTCCCACCAGCAGGAGACAAGTGTTCCTTTTTGCCACATCCTCACCGATTCTTGGTACAGTCTGTCTTTCTCAGAAGAGCCATTCTCAGCCTGGATTTACCTGATGATTAGTGCTTTGGACAGCTTTCATACAGCTGTTTGCTGTTTATATGCCTTCTTTTGAGAAATGTTTGTTCAGGTCCCATGTCCATGTTTTATCCTTGCTATTGAGTTATACAAATCCCTCGTATAATTTTGTATCTTACCCCACATCAGATATGTTCTTTGCTAATATTTTCTCCCATTCTATGGGTTACCTTTTCATTTCATTTATTATTTTTTTGCTGTGCAGTAAGCTGTTTGGTTTGATATAGTCTCACTTAGTTTTGCTTTTCTGGTTTGACTTTTGGTGTATATAAAAAATCTCATTGCCAATCCCAATGTTTTTTTTTTTTTTTTTTTTTGGTTTTTCTCCAGTACCGGGAACTGAACTCACGACCTTGCGCTTGCCAGGCAGGCGCTTTGCTGCTGAGCTAAATCCCCAGCCCTGCTGATCCCAATGTAAAGGAACTTTTTATGTTTTCTTCTGGAGTTTCATGGCTTCAGGTCTCATGTTTAAGTCTTTAATCTATGTCAAGTTAATCTTCTGAATAGTATATGATGGGGCTGCAATTTTATTCTTTTCCCAGCCTGTGGCTTATCCTTATATTCTCTTTACCAGGGTTTCTCACAGAACAGAAGTTTTAAGTTTTGATGAGGTCCAGTTTATTGTTTTGTTTCCTTTTATGGATCATACTTTTCGTAACATGTCTAAATCGTCTCCATTAAGCCTTGGTCCTGAAGATTTTGCCTTTGTTATATTATAAAAGATTTTTAGCTGTACATTTAAATTTATGATGTATTTCAAATTAATATTTGTATAGTATCAAGTTTATAAAGTATCAAGTTTAGGTCATTTTTAATATTTATTTTTACCACAAATAAAAAGACATCACCTATATGAAAATGCACATATAACAAGTGGGAAAACTATTGTTGCCCACTTTTTATAGTTGACAGTGTTTCCTATAAAGAAGTAGTTACTGAAAGGAAATAAGAAGGAAAAATTAAATTTGATACATTTTAAGGAGCTGGATATTCAAACAGATGAGTTGGATTTTAAGCAGAGCAGGAATCAAAGGGCTACCTCGCTGGACGCAAATATTGTTTCATGATTTCCATTTGCAATGGTGCACTTGGTTTTGGATTAGACTGTGGCTGCTAGACATGCAGAGGCATGTGCTTGACATTGAAGGTCCTCTGCCATAATTCAGGTTCCACTTAAGGGCTGTAAAGCGAGGTCAGACACAAGCTTCATATTGGACAATGGGAAAGGATAATAAAGTAAGAAGAGTACACCAAAATTTGGTTTGAAGGAAAGCATAAGGAGGAAGCAGTAAGGTGGAAGTCAGGAGTTCTGGACGATGAGGCCAGACCTACAGTTAAGTACTTGTATGATATGGGGAAACTTGTACAATGAATGTGAGCCCTGGCTTGGTCCCAAGATGATCTCTGAAACTTTTAATTTAATTTAATTTTTTTTTTTTTTTTTTTGAGACAGGTTCTCACTATGTAGTTTAGACTGGCTTTGAGCTCACTACAGGTCAGCTGGCCTTGAATATGTGGTGTTCCTCCTGCTTCAACCTCCTGAGTGCTGGGATTACAGGAATGAACTACTGTGCCCAGTTAGAAACTTTCTATCCTTATGAAACTTTTTAAGCTTTCTATTCTTATGAAATGTTAGAAAAATTTTCATTTTTCTCTTGCAGATTAGACTACAAGACCTTGACATGAGAAATGATAGTTGATTTTTAATATTGCATTGAAGTATAATTATGGAATGTTCCCTTTGATATAAAATATGTACCATATTAAGTGTTTACATTTATTTAATACCACACTGGGTTCATTGTTTGATGGATTCCCTTTCAAAAAATTTTAGAGACTATAGGGTGAAGTGAGATTAAGTGAGATGTCATTGTTGCCAATGAGATCTGAACTGTTGGTTTGTTATGAGCAGTGTAACGTCAGTAACTGAGTCAAGGGATATTTGCGTCACTTTCTTGCTCTTTGTTTTTTAAATGGGATGACTGCATGATGCAAGTTATTACTTAAATTTTTTATTTCTATATTTACACAACCTCAGTTCTTTCTCACTGATACAAGTTTAGAAAAAGAGTGCTTGCATCTTTTCTGTAAAGTCTGCTAAGCAACTTTGAAAAGTTTGGAATTTGAGTGGAAAAGGAATGGAGAACTGATTTGAGTTCCTAGGAAGGACAGCCGAACCACTGCTTCGATGAAATTACAAGTAGGATCTGTGGAAAGCCCAAAAATAACCCACTGGACGGTGCAGCGTAGTGCATGGCAAGCAGAGTGGGAACTCGGGACAAAGGCAGCCCTGAAGCTAGTTTCGACTGGACCCAAACCATGGAGATTTGTGCTAGAGAAGGACACCTGTGACCTGTAACCGGATTTCTCAGGTTTGCAAAGAAGAAAGGAGCCCTACGTATAAAGCTGAGGTTTGGCAATGCCAAGGAGACTTAATTTATAAATTTCATGAACAGAATTTTATTATGAAAATAGCTATCGAGTGTGCCATCATGCATTTCCAAAAAAGTGTGCCACTGTTTGTCCTCTGTGCTATCCCAGAACCGTTCCCCTGACTCAGTAGCACCAAGCAGTGAGCGCAGCTCTGCCGATTCATCTCGTACTTAGGGGCTCACTGTAGCCATCACTTCTCCTTCTCCCTCTGCCGTGTTCTTCATTTCTTGTTCACTGCCTGACCAGGCGTTTGAGTGGAAACCCCATTTTCATTTTTATGTGCTCTTCCATGGGGCTGCTTCCTTGACCAGAAGGAACACCGAGGGACTCGGTATCTGCAGTGACTGAACTCGTGTTGTCCTGCCACTGGCCTCACAGGAGAGCTTCTCTCTCTTCTGCTCAGGTTCAAAGGGCCGGAGCAGGGCTGCCTCAGTTGCTGTGGATGTCTTGGCCTTTGCAGGTGAGAAGCCAACAGGATCTTGGCAGAAGTGCAACTCTGCGTCCTACGTGCAAGGCCAGAGCTCATTGCCCTGTTTCCAGGGAAGGGAATGCTGGCCTGTGAGAGGAGTGGCTTTTGAGTCAACATTATTGCTATATGATCCCCACTTTTCCCTGAAGACTTATGGCTGGAGATCATCAAATTGGACTAAGGATTTATTGCTGTATAGAGAGATGCGAGACTGAGTCAGATTGGGTGTGAAACTTTGATTCCTTTCCTTCTTCAGTTTTCCACGGGTTGTGCCTGTGTTCCAGGTCTGGGAAACTTCCCCTCAGAGCTCAGTGTAAGCCGATCCCAGGCCAGTGCACGGTATCATCCCTCCCACCAAGTGCTCAGGAGCTTTTTATAGTCCTCGGGCTCCAGAACCCGCTTCCTTTTACTTCCTCATTGCGCTAAATGAAGAGAGGGAATGATCATCTCAGAATTTTCTCAGCAGTTAGCTTTCGGGGTAGAGCAGTTTTCTTTTTGTTTGTCTTGACTTCTAGAGTCTATAAAATTCTGTTGGAAAGGGCCCTTGAACATGAGGGTAATAGGAGTAGTGCTCATGGTAGTGTGATGTCAGAGGTAAAAATAAGCTTCTATCAGTTATATTACCCAGAATGGAACGAAAGGGCTTTGAGTTGTAATTTAGACTGGGATCATTCTAGGTAGTGCACATTTCGCTAGTTCATTACTCCTCCTTTAACGGTGGAACGCTTTGGTTTCCATTGGAAGTATTTTTTTTGTAGAATTTGAGGGCTGAAGAGGTGTAAGGGCCAGCTAATCTCTCTTTCCTCTAAGCAGAAATCCTTGCTGTAGTTCTTCTAACTGATCATAATTTTCACTCCCAAGGGCAGAGTGCACTGCTTTTGCACGGCAGTCCCGTCTATCTGTGGATGGTTTTAATTGCTAACATATCTTCCAGGGCATTGAATCAAAGTTGCCTCCTGCAGTTTTTACCCTTTGGTCTTAGTTGTGTGCTTGATAATTACAATTAATTCTTACTCCACATAACAGCTCTTGAGAATAAGAAAGAATTATAACATTTCTCATCTTTGGGTGATGTTGTAAGTTATATTCTTCCTCCAAGTCACCGCTAAAAATGTCAGAAAAAAACAGTGCTTTTCTCTCCAAGCACATCTTGGCTCATCAGTGAACTTGTCTGTGGTTCTCTTTGCTGACCGGGGCATGAGCCCACCTGTGTGCTGCGGTCGTGGACACCTTTGCCTGGTCAGTGCTTCTGCTCCCTTTTCTCTTGTATCGCTACGTTCCTGTACTTCAGGTGTTGCTTCCTGTTTCCAGCTTTCCGTTATCCATGAGAATCCCTGCTTTGGTAGTCCTTTCAGGCGACACCTGCCAGCCTGCTTCCCTTACTGAGAGCTGTCAGAATGGTGCCCTCAGTGGGCAGTCTGAGGAGGCCACTGTGTAGTCACGGAGTCAGATTCTTCAGAGTGAGCTTTCTCGCAGCAGATGTGGATTACAGGTGTGTTGAGTAGTTGGTCTCCAAAGCTCATGGGTGATTGGGCAGGGTCTCAGTGGACTGAGTTGTCAAGTGTCACACACAGATGCGATTCTTTATGTGCTCTATAGTGAGCAAAAGCCTTAGACACTGTGCCAAGTAATGAACACAGGGCTCACTAAGGTTAGGGTTGGATATTTTGCTGAACTCAACATAAATGTGGCGGTCATTTGTTCAAGACAAGAAATGAGATTTCTTGGCACAGTGCATTCTCAGTGAGTATGCCCTGGCTCCTCCGGGTTGGAAGAGCTGATGTGAGTGTGGCTGGGTGTCGTCTGCAGTGTTCTGCGCCCTGGCGGGCCCCACGCTGCCCTCGCAGTCTCACCGGGACTGGTAAAGCGGATCACTCGGGTTGGTTACAGCCCTCCCACTCGGTGTCCGTGCCTCTAAATGATGAGTGTAGTCCTTCAGGCATTTCAGTGAGGCTGGGGCTTGATGAAGCACTGGCGCTTGCAAACGTGGTTTTCCATCCCCGTTGACTTGTGGCACAGCAAGTGGGAGAGAAGCCAAGTCAGGGTCTGGAGCTTGAGGGAACCTGGCTGACCACAAAGATCAGCTTTCAAGCCGTTCTCACATTGCTCTCTGAGAGGGCTTGGAAAAGATGTGTGTAAAAGAGAAGTTAAATATTGCTTCTTTTCAGCTTTGTCTACTCTATTTTAGAACTTGTACCTAGAATAAAATTGAATAGAGGATCTACTTCTGTCTTCGTTTTCTGGTAAACAATCTTCCAGTGATGGGACTACTTATACCTCCTGTCAGTTTTCTTAATAAGGTTTGAAGCAGCAGTTCTGTCTTCAGTGTGCATCAGCATCGCTTGAAGGTCTTGTTGAGGTGTGGATTGCTGAGCCTTCCTTCCAGAGCTGTCGGGTGGAAGCTGGGGTGAAGTCCAGGCATGGTTTACAAAAGCTCCTCATGGTATGCTCTTGCATGCAGAGCCCAGGGATGGTTTATAAAAGTTCTTCACGGTACTCTCTTGCATGCAGTCGGAAACCAGCCACCGCAAGCACTGGTGTGAAAGATAGTGCTTCCCTGTCCGCCAGTTGGTGGATGGTTCCTTCTTTTGTCAGACGTCATTTGCTTTGGAGACTTGTGCCCCCCTGCCCCCCGAAGATGTCTCCTCCTGTGTTGTATTGAAATACAGAAGCATTCAACCAAATTAGAATCATCACAAGCAATTTCTATCCCTTTGTGCAAAGTTAGGGCAGAAACGTGTGTTGTACTTGACTATGGCATTTAGAAAACACTCAGTTTAAGTTGGATTGAGCAGGATTACCTTACCTTGGTTATAGCTGTACCACTAAGCAGTATTTTTACAGGTGTCTTGACTCGTCTTTATACTAACTTTGTATGGTTAGTGTTATCTGTGTTTTATGAATGAGACCGTTTAGGTTACAAGTAGAAGTGGTACCCTTACCAGTACTATTAATAATTCAAAATTAGGCAGGATTTATTATGTGCTAGGGACTGTTATACATTCTGAAATACATTTTCCCTTTGAATAATTACGAGGGTATTATGAGGTATTATTGTTTTTGTATTACTATCCCAAGGTGTGCTTCTTTTAAGGTGCTTTTGATGGGGTTGAGTGAGGTTGGTCTGACACCAGAGTTCACCCTTTGCCTGTGGGTGGTGTGAAGGCAGATTGCCTGGATTGATTACAGTCCTCTAATTGGATGTGTTTGTCCTAAGAAGGATGGTATTTCTAGGCGCATTACCAGTTCACGTTACAGCAAGTTGCCATTATACGTTACATAAAGCGGTGCCACAGCTGACTCCAGAAAGGACAGAAAGTGACAGAAAAGAAAGACCTCAGAGGAAGGCAAGCAAACATTCAAGTATAAAAACTAAAGCAAACATAGCAAGTATAAAATGAAAGGAGTTATAATTGTGCATTTTTAGAAAACTTGATAAAAATAATGCTTTTACATGCCAGTCATGGAAAGTACAAAGAGGAGGAGAAGCATTAGCTCCGGTCCACACCTAGTCTGATTGTGTTGGCCACTCTTCTTGGAGAAGCAGTAAGATTGCTCTGTGTTTTGCAGGCTTTGGAGTGTTGTTCAGTCTTTCATTTATGGAATCACATTTCTATTACTGATACCAACTGTCATGTGACCGTTCCTGCCAATGCCGTCGACAGTGTTGTCTTTTCATTTTTGGTGTACAGGGTGGCCTTCGTGTTTTAAATTAGAAGTTCATTTTCACCGGTTGTATCATGTTGTGTTATGCTAATGCTTCCCCCTGTTGACAGAAAAATCTCATTGATCGTGGATTCTTTCTGTTTTTTTTTTTTTTTTTTTTTTAAAGAAAGTTCAAAATTAAAAATTTTGGTCCTGGTAGTTTCGGTTATGATCCAGTGATCACTTTACACACAGGAGAAATAACAAAATGTTATTTCTTGTGTTTCGCCCTGAAGCCCTCTTTGGACTGTGAGTCAAAATAAAGTATTTTTCTATTAACTAAGTTTCATCAAGTTTCAGCTTGAATAAATGGCTTGCAGTATCCTTTTTCAAAGATCCAAAATCAAGCTATTATTCTGACTTTTAGTCTACTAATGAAGATGATGAAAATTCCCAAGAGCTAATCTCTTGCTTTGTCCTGACATCTTTTAGTTTTCTTTCCCCAGTATACATCCTCAGCAGTCCCTATCCATCTGACTTTTCATATCCTCCAATTCTATATTAATGTCTCTTGATCTGGTAGGCTGGGGAGCTGGTGAGAAAGGGGGAGCATTCCCATCATGTGCAGAGCAGTCTTTGCCTTCACTTAGTTCCATATTGCATATGAAACTTACTTGAAAATTCTGGAGGATCAGGGATAGATTAGTGCAGGCCTGAGTGTTCTAAGTGCTTTTCTTTCAGGAAGAGTGCCGGAAGTGTTGGAGCCCCACTGTTTGAACAAGTGAGTTGATACAGTATTTGGATCTGGCCTCCAAAGGAGGACTTCGAGAGCAGTGCAGGCAGGGTCTCTGGAGTGACTTGGGAGCATGTCCAGAGTCATTGGGCCAATACCCTTGGAGAAGGCATCTTACATTGCTCAGTTATTTGTCCATTTAAAAATGTGGAAATGATATGTAGTATTCTATGCCTTTTTTTCTTATTCCACTCTTTGAGTTAAAGAAAATAAAATCTAATTCTGTTTTTTTCCTCTTCATAACATTGGGGTCAAACTGTGTATAACCTCTGTACATTTTGGTGAAATGCAGGCTGGTGGAATTACATTCCAGGTCAGAACTGAGGGGTTTGGGCTGAGGCCCAGGCTGCCCTTGAGCATGTGTTCTGTTACACCTCTGGGAGTAGCACAGAGCAGAGTAAGTCATGGAGCCAAGACTGAAGGAACAGGCAGGAGAAAGAAATTAGTTTAGGCAAGAATTATTCTCGTTCTTTCCAGAATGTGGACAAGCTAACAAGGAAAACATGAAAAAGGCAATAAAGCACATTTAAAGAGAGAAAGGTTCTGTAGTGGAATAATTTAAAACTTGTTGTTGAAAAGAATTAGATCCTTTTTGACTACTGGATGTGTCACGTTTCTTACAGGATTTGGTCTATGACCTTGGCTAATTATGCTAACTACTTTATTTCTTAACTAATTAGCAGCTATTTGCTAGTATTATGCTGCATGTAATTGCTGCATGTAGTATCAAAATGTTCTAAGTATTCTTATATAAGAACTAGAATATTATTATATAAGAGAGATTCCCAGCTTCCAAGGAGTTTTATCATCTAGCAGCGAGTCTTTTGTACATCTGACACAAATGGGAACACTTGTAAAGTAACATGTCAAAAGTAGGGAAAACATAGAACAAATGGAATAAAGAGCATAGAAGAAATGGAAGTGCTGAATGGTAGAAGGGGTGATGCTGAAGATACAGGGCTGGCTGAAGATGGGTATGAATTTTCAAGTGGATAGTGAAGGAAAAGAGGTGAGGATGGCATCTCAAGTGGGAAAAAATGTGTAAACATAGAAGTCTGGAAACGATAGTAAACAAGTCATGTGTGGTGGTTGCCCAAGCATGCTGTCTTAGTACAGGGGAACTATCACGGCCATGAGTAAGTTGTGATGAATTTGATTATTGATTGGATGCAATACTAGTACAGCAGTGCTGTAGGTCCTTGAATATATGCAGTGCATTGACAAAGGGAGAGGCTGACAACTCCTTGAGCAGCAGAGGTGAGGGCGGAATGCATTAGTATAGCAGAGGTAGAGAAGATGGTGTTGCAGGCAGTTTTGTAATGCAGGTATGGTGTAGGACATTGGGAAATTCTGCTGGGCTAGGAGAAAATGAGCTCAGTTGCTGGGATGTTACCTTTCAGGTATCAGTGATCATAGCCTGGGATGACCAGTTGGTATATGTAAATAGGATCATAGTCTGAAAAGCCAAGCATTGATCACTAGTTGTTTGAAGGGCCTGTACAAGATATAGTTCAGGAGTGCATATGGTGAAGACTGTGAGAAAATGCAAAGAGCAAATTTCTGAACCTCAGAAGCTGTTGTCAGCCAAGGGGGTGGAGGCACACAAAAAGAACAGTCAGCAAATGAGACAAAGAGGTTGTAGGAGAACACGGGGAACACTCAGGGAAGCCATGCGAGGAGAGAATTTCAGCAGTGTTAACTGAAGCATAGAGGTCAAGGGGACTGAAGACTTGAGAAAGGCCTATTGGGTTTGTCAAGGGAAAGGTCTTGGAGACTTAGAAGAATTTCTTTCCAGTGAAGTTTCAGTGCAAAGTGTATCAAGGATTCTCTAGGTACTCTGCATGACAAGAGGATTAATATTTAATAAATAAATCCCCTCTGTAACTGCTTTAGCACATATGACTGGGTATCTAGGTCTTCAGTATTTCAAGGGAAACTGTGAGGTCATCTTGAAAGGAATTGAGGTTAGGTTTCTCATATTATGCAAACCAATCAGGTGATTTGTTTTGTTATGTGAGAGAGAAACTCTCAAAGCTGAACTCTTGGACTTATTTGGATTCATAAGATCATAGTGAGGAAAATTGTTGGGAAAATTTTCATTGCTTCTGTTAATGTATTTTAAGGAGGAATTTCATGCATTTATCTCACATGTTAAATTGTGGAAAATAATAATCAGATTAAAGTTTACCAAAGTAATTAACATTAATTTATATGGAATCGGAGACCTCCAAGAAATTTTGGTCAAGATTGAATCAAAGCTCTAAATGTAATGGCTGACAATTAATGTTGAGCCAAAAGAACATAGCTATTGTGTAGAAACAACAGATTCATTGAATAAATGGAGGTGAGAGGTTAGATACTGTGGAAAACTCAGATTTTATATGGAAGGAGACATTTTCTCATAGCTCAAGGGAAGATATTTATAGAAAGAAAGTAGACTTTTAGATTTATCTTCTATTCAGCCAATTACAGTAATCTCATAATAAAAACCTGAGACTATAACGTGCTCTAACTTACGTGTAACTGGATGAAAATGTTCTTTTCTGGTGAGTTAAAGATGCAGTTTGGATTGCTAATAACATCACAACAAACTGGTTATGAAGCAGTGAAGACAATGATAAAATTTTCTTTTTCTAACCATGAGCTTGTTATTCTGTATGTCAGACTACTGTTGCCCAGAACCAACTAGGGGCTAAATACAGTTTTGTTATAGTTGAGGATATGATAGTGTTTCCACAGATTTTCATGTCTCTGTAGCAAAATGTGAATTTCTTGTGTTGGTTCTTTGCTATAAAATGTATTTCTCCAGTGCTCCATAAAATTTACATTAGATAAATAAACTTGGATCTGTTGAGATAGTAAATTTGAGACTGTGCTTAAACTTGAGTTGCTTGGGATTCCAAGTTTTTCTGGCTATTCAAGTTGATACTTGACTAAATGGTCCTGATAGTGGGCAGTTTCTTTCTTGATTTTCTCAGGAGCTGCTGTACACTTTCAGGATGGAGAAATATTCATAAAAGCCAAATCCAAAAGTATTCAAAAGTCTAGAAACATTCTTAAAACATACCTGTTGGAGCTCTGCCTAGTTACCAGAAAGGTTAAAGGTGATGTATAGTTATTACATAAACTAAAACAACAGAAAATGAATTATAAACAGGAAAATGGGAGAGGAAAAAGAAAAATGGAGTGAAAGAACAATCATGGTCACGTGTGTGTGTGTGTGTGTGTTTTGTGTTTTTCATACCAGAAAATATATAAAACTTATTCAGTATCAAGACAACAATTTAAGACAAGCCATTTGCTTCGGAGAAGCTCAGGTATCACCAATATAAAATGCAGAAAGAAACAAGGAACACTAGAGTAGTGTAGTGAACAGTGCCCTGGAGAGCATCTTGAGGAGAGCCCAGTCAGATCCCCAACTTCGGCTGAGTTGGCCCCATGGCTCTGTAGTCCAGTGGTGTCACACAGAGGCTGTACAAAGCCCATTCAGTGGAGGTCTTCATGGTGAGTTAGATAAATCTTTTTGTGATCATCTTTGTGGTAACTGTCCCTCTTTCCATCTCATGTGTTCTGAACTTTCAGGGGATTCCTTGCAATTTACGGCATAGTCTTGTCCCCCTTGGTCCAAGTGCTCATGGTGACCGTGCTTGCTGCAGGAACTGCCCCTTACTATGAGACCCCAGGAAGGGCAGATTTTCATGACAGCAGTGAAGGGTGTGCAGTTATTATGTGATCAGTTTCTGGAGAACATGATAAAGAAATCCAGGGAAAAAGTGAGGGTCTTCAGTTCCCCTGTGGAGACAAGGGAGCATTCAATCTGACAAGATTTCCAGAAAGAGTTTTTATGGTCCCCTCAAAACGGATGTATTACTTCTTCCTGGAATGAGTGGAATATTCAGAGAAATAAGTGACAGGTGCAGAAAGAGTTCTGTGAATTTAAGGGTGAAGCGGGCTGCTCCAGTGGAGAAAGGTCCTTCTGTCGGACTGACCGGGAGCTCCGTGGGGCAGATTCCCACTGAGAGTGTGGAACTCGACTTCCCTTCCAGAATCACTTGTCCATTGTGTTCCCCTGGCATGTGATCTTGACGGCCGAGACCTTGGTAGACTCATCAGATTAGATCATGGGTTGGTGCAAGTTCATCTTTGAATGTTGTTAAAGTGGTTGGGACTTGGCTAGGGAAAGAATGTGCATCTCCAGCTGGCCCTGAAAGAGTGCAAACATGTTTGAGTTTTTTTTTAAGTGGTGCGGGAGCGTAGTAATGTTTCGTTCGCAGCGAGTTAGCAAGTGTGCCAGTTGGGAAGCATTCCTGAGGATGTGGCAGATCAGAGGCTGATGAATTCAGCCTGAGCAAGGCATCTGGAACTGCTGTGAGGGAGATTCTGCCCTTCGTTATGGACGATGTGGATGCTGTTGACTTAAGGACTAAAGGCAGGGGTTTCCCTTATTAAACTGATTGCGCTGTGTGTCCTCTTCAGGCTTGTTGCTTTAAAAGTGACCTTCTTTAGCCAAAGATATATAAAGAACAAACGGTACCCAGAATTTTTATAAAAATTATATTTAAAACACAGGTCACTAGTGGATAGCTTAGTTTCTTCCTCTGGCAAAAATTCAGTTTTGTTCCATGAAACAGATTATTTAAAACTTACTGCTTCTTGGAGACTACTTATTTAGCTTTCTATAATTTAAAGCATTTACACTTGCTGAAAGTATGAGGCATTCTTAATTAAACCTTAAGTTTTTAAGTAGAGCTGTTAGGGGGAAATAAGTTCAGCCATAGAAGTGGTGAATAAAACTCATAGTACAGGGAGTGACTTTGGAACTGTGGGTAATTGGAGATGAACTTTAGAAAAATGGTGTTTGTAGATGTGCTTGAAAAGTACAGTTGATGTTTAAATTTTAAAAAATTACTTAAGTAAAACATACAGTACCATTAGTTTCCCTCAAAATACTTCCCACACTTCCCACACACTTACCCCGTTATTCTTGTCAGTTTGTGAAGCTGTTCTGGAAGTCCTGTCCATGGGCCAGCTGCTTCAGGAAGCAGCAAAAATGATGGAATCAGGGTGTTCCAAGCGAGGGGAGTGTTTTAGGGGGATTAGTGACAGTATCTCTCTTACTGTGAGAAGTTTTAAAAATTCACTGTACTTTTCAGTCACACCTTGTATCTACACAATCGCTTTCCATCATACTCTATGACAGAGACACTGGCATCTGCTGCTGTCTTTCTCAGCATTTAGGGGACAGCTTATTTTAGGGGCAGGTTAGACTCTGGAGCTGCAAATGAGGTGTTCATGCCACAACCTCTGGAGGGGTTTGCCTTTTGCTTTGGGATAACAAATTCTAATGAATACCCATGTAAGAGATTTTCAGGGGCTTTAGTTTGATTTTCTGAAGAGAGGAGGCAATTATAGAACTGTATCATCCTTTTCCGTAATTCTTTAAAATTCACTGGAGAAAAAACATATTCTCGTATGTTTCCTACCTGCCTTTCCACCTTGGGGAATTCTTGATGGTGTTATTTTAGGTCAAAGTGCTTGTTTTCAGGTTGTTAGTGCTTCTGACATGAACCAGATGTTTTAATCCATTTTTCCATTTTCTTTGTCTATCTCGTAGGAATAAAATTTGAATGTGTTGTTATTGTCATAGTTCAAGTAATATGGAAGGGAAAACAAAATAACGAGACTAAATAACAGAAGAGAGAGCCCAAGCCTGCCTTCCCTCTTCTGCCCGAGCCTTCTCCAGTTATCCTGTTCCTGTTTCTGGGGATTTGCACACTTAAATGTATGTGAAGAAAGGTACTAACTTTTGTGCAGCAATAGATACAATTAGAAATTGATCTAGCTCATATAGAATGATCCATGAACTGTGAACCTAAAAAATCCAACTTGTGCCTTTTAGTGGCATGTAGCATTTCTGTTACAAGCAGTGTCTGAGAAGGCGGCAAAGCTCCGGTTCTTCAGTTTATTTTTTGTTTTGTTTTCATTTTGTTTGCAGTACTGGAGATTGAGCCCATGGCCTTCACATTGAGCTCTATTGCCTGTCCCTTTTAAAAATTTTTTTGAGACAAGGTCTTGCTAAATTGCTCAGTCTGGACTTCAAACTCGCAATCTTCCTGCCTCAGCCTCCCAATGTATTAAAATAAGAGGCATGTGTCACCACACCCACTGTTTAATTTTATTCAGAGCTGGATGTATTTTTGTTTGGGAGGTCACTAGTTATTTTTCCACATATTAGGTTAAATTATGTTTTAAATATCAAAAAACAGGGAGACTGAAATATAATTTGGTCATTTCTGCTGATTATATGTGGTATCTCTTTAATATTTTCTTAATTTTAAGGTGGATGTTTATGCGTGTTTGACGTATTTTAGATTCTGTAATGTCGAATAATTCTTCACTTTTAGACATAATAGAAAATCTGCTCTCTCAGGTTAAAAAAGTTTTCTGTCTTTGTGAATCTGTTGTTTATAGGCTTAGAAATTTTCCTTATTTATGTAGTGATAGGCAATATGAAATTATCTCACCCTGGCTGTTAGTTGGCTCTCACACTTGGATTTTGAGTGTTACTAGAATAAAATAAAGTATCTCCTGATCATCTATTAAAGACAAAAGACAGGCTTACGTATTATAGATTGTTTGCAGGGCTGAGTGGTATTGGAAATATGTCTTGGCTCAACATGCCAGTCACTGTTGAGAGCCAATAATACCAAGCTTAGCTGCACTCCGTGGTAGGACGTGTTCTGAGGTTTCCCATGTGTTGGGAGGGCCTGAGACAAAGAAGTCTTTGTGAAACTCATGGAGAGGCTCGGCCTTGGGACAGAGTCCTTGAAGAGTCTGTGTTAACCGTGCCCTGCCCAGGGGCCACCAGCCTGGTGGGACGAGTTTGCTTCTTCAGGTTATAGTTGAGCTTCTTTCGCTTCCTGACCCTGTGGTTATCCCAGAACACTGGAGCTGCCCAGTAGCATCGTGTATCTACTCTGCAAAGAGAGGTCCACGTCACATATCACACAGTCATTGTTTTAAAAAGACTGCTCTTTGTTTTCACATTGCGTGGTTGTCTCTGCAGAAGACAATTACCCTCTCACCTGTCTGGTTTGGTATCTAAATATAAAATGTGTATGTACACATGTGTATGTGTGTGCACACTATGGCAAAGAAAATTAATGCAATAGTAAATTATTTACTGAAGTATGAAAAGCGTGGGGTTTAGAACCTTGATTCAGGTTCTATATCTGGCACTTACTGGTGCTCTGCTCTTTTGAGACTGTTTCTGTTTTCTTTCTTTTTTTTTCCTTTTTTGGGACAGGGTCTTGCTGTGCACTTCAGGCTGGCCTTGAGCTCATTTAGTAGCCCAGGCTGGTCTCGAACTTGCAACGATCCTCCTGCCTCAGCCTCCTGAGTGCTGGGATTACAGGTGTGTGCCACCACACCAGGCTCTCTGTCTCTATTTTCATTCCTCATCTTTGTTGGGATTTGTAGGCCTCAAATAGTAGTGTATTTAAAAGCATTTTGTGTGCCATAAACGCCACACAAATGTTAATTATTGTTATTATTTTAAATACACCCTCATCACTGTAATCAAATATTAGTAATGAGTGCCCTGTGAGTTGTTTTAACCCCAGAGAAAGATGTATCAACTTACTATGGCCTACTTAGGTCATCAAAAGACATAAGGCTGCTGCTAAGCAATGAAAATCATGAGAACGCTAATTTCACACTGAGGACCTGCGTGCAGGGTTGGGTGAGGAGGAAGGCCAAGGACAGACGTGCATGGTGGCACTTTCTGTACATCCTGCCGAACCGTGAAGGACTGAGTGCAGTTCCTAAGGTCACAGTGTTTTAGAATTTATAGCACTGCATCAGGAGTAGCACTTACCAACTTTTAGGACGAAAATCTTGTGAGTTACCAAGTATACACATAAAGGTTACACACTCTTTTGGAGAGAAATTATGTGGCTTTTTGGGTAAAACTGAGAATCTTTTGGTTACACATAAAATGGTAGGCCATAGGAAGAGAGATTCACTATTTTTTGAGGCGAGATTCACATCCTGGGAAAGGTGTGTCCTCACTTGAACTCTGGGGCCATCTTCAGGTTAGAAAGTGTCAACAGGAAATCGCTCAAGTGTAGGTCTGAGCAGCTCCGGTGTCCCCGGAGTTTTCTGGCTATGAGTTGGGACTTGGTGTTTGTCCATCCATTCTCATGGATGAGTCTCATTTCTTTCTTGGCTTCATCTTCAAATTGGTTTTGTTTTTTTCCATTGGAAACTTCTGTAACTTTTTCACTGAAAATGTTCTGAGGGGTTCAAAGTTAGAGAAGTCTTGGCATCGTTTATTAGTCTAGCCATTATGTGTATTTTATTGGTCTAGCCATCATGTTTGGAGAACATCTCATGCATCCAGCTGACCATCATATGAGCATGATTCATTTTTTTAGAGAAAAGTTTCATCTTAGGTTTGAATGAACTGTTGAATTGGCTGAGTCAAGAGCTCCGTATTTGCCATCTGTGAGGCAGAAAAGTAGAAGGATATGTGACTTCAGCCATCTGCTGTGGCTCACCCCCCTGCTGTGTGGGACATGGGAAACAGGGCATTGGGAGACAGGTGCTGAGGAAGTAAAGAGTGCTTGCTGTGATATGTTGGACATAGTCCTGTTTTGTTTTCTGTATCTGGGACTTGGTGCTGCTGTTCAGCTGCAGAAGGTGGCATTGCCTAGCATGATGTTACTTTAATTTGGTTTCAGGGCAGGAATTACATTGCTTGCTAGAGAAAAGGGGAGGAGGTAGGGGCTGAGTTGGGGCTGTGTTGTGGACTTTAGCGGTATTGATGTTTAGTTTTCAGTGTCAGCAAAAGAAATGTTTAAAAATTATGGAAATAGACTGATAAAACCTGTAGTATTGGTAGAAAGAGCAATCTGTCTGAGAATAATGCATTTATGATCTTAGGTTTATGAATTTATTAAGCCAAAGATTCTTGGCTTTACTAATAACTTGCCAAAGCTCTGAACCTCTGTTTTCTTGTTTATAAAACAGTATTGCTATAGAGATTCTAAGGACCCTTCCAAATCTAAACTTGTGCAACTCTGATTTTTCTGTGATCGCAATGGTTGCATCCTTCCAGAGCATAAAGGTAGCAGATATTCCTTATGAATGAAAATCATGTTTAAAAATCTGTGGCAGCAAACTCTTTTGCAAAGGCAATGCACGGCAGTGGGTCTGTGAGCCTTGGACCCAGCTGACTGCTGGTAGCTCACTCTCTGCCAGCTTGGGCTTGCTGTTGACTTTGGGGATCTGCCTCTCCACCTCCTGGTTTGCTGAGGTTCTGAAAGGTTGGTGCTGTGTCTTGAATGTGTAGCTTTTGGTAGGTAGCCTACCTCTGCACAGCACACATGCTTGCCAGTGATGACCTTTGGGGGTGACAGTGCCCTTGTTAAGGTGTAACCCTAAGGCAACACTGGGGTTGGGACCGGCAACCATACAGGAAAAGAACATGACGCCATGTTAGGTCTTAGTCGGGTATTTTTTTGAGGGACACCATGCTTTCTATCCATGCATAGATTTTGGTAAATGGGTTTTAGACAGATTGTTTTTCCAGCTCCATCATGTGCCCTTAAAGTTTTTCACTTTCCATAGTAGTCATTTTTTTCCCCAATGTTTGCAATACATTCTATTATAAATGGAGCTTACCATCTGCCACAAGAGAAAGTATGAAAATCAAGCTCTGTCAGTCTTTTTCTATTCTGCATTTCCATCAGACTCACTTTTCTCTGCTTTAAATTCCCTGTGAATGTGGTAGTGATCTTGAGACCTGAATCTGAGGATTCTTCAGAAGTGGGCTGGGGGAGACATGACTGGCAAAACAGGGTGTGGGGAAGTGGATCGATTATTCATGTGACACTTCTTTGTCAGTACAGAAAAGCAGATTGGTTGTTGATAATAAAATTTAGCCCAAATGGCATCTGCACAGTTGTAAGTCTCATTTTCATAGCAGTGCAATGTGCCTGTTAGCATTTCGCATGCATCTCTGTCACTCTGCCAGACTGCAGGTTGCTGTGCTGTTCACACTTGAAGCACTGCTTGTGTTCTGGGGTCTGTCCCGCAGACCACCTCTTGGGAAACCATAGTTTAACAGTTTTAGTAACCATAGTTTAACATTGTAATCCAGGATCAAAAGTGAAGTTAGTGTGCCCCTTTGAAGTCTGACTGTTCTTTCTTAATAGCATTGTAGTTCTCGCTCCAAGATAGGTGTTTTTAAAAAAATCAGTCCTTTTTTTTTCTTGCTTGTGTTTCAGTTACTTGCAAGTAAGTCCAGTTGGAGATTATTTTTTGTTTGCTTTTGTTATCACCTGTAACAGATGATATACCCAACTGAGAGAATTTTCTCCATTAACACAAAATAAGTCAGTGTACACAAGCACGTACACAATGCTGAAATTTGAGAATTTTATGGATTAGATGGCGCCCCCTTACATTGGTAGAGTGATTTTTTTTTAAAAAAACTTAGTCATGATTGAAGTACTAACATCTTCCAGAAACACTCTCGAAGATACCCCCAGAAATAATGTTTTACCAGCTCTCTGGGCATCTCTTAGCTGTTCAAATGGACATGTGAAATTAGCCATCACCAAGATGCTTTTAGAAAAATGCTCAATGGGAAGCATTTGGATCATTTGAGAATAACATGAGACTAAGTTCTGGTTCTAGATTTCCAGTGACTGATTTTGTCTTGGGCAAGATTTTTTTTTTTAAAAACTTTGTACTTTAGTGTCTCTGGTTATTAAAGAGAGATACTAAAAGTTGTCCCAGAAAAATATTAATCTGTGTTTATTTGTGTTCACAGTGGATTCTTAGTTTTGTTCGTACTTTTAATTTTGTGGAACACTTAGAACTGCTTAGTTGAGACATGAATCCCAACATAGTTGTCTTTTCAGCATGGCACTTAATAGAGCTATTTATTACCTAACTCCGTTGTTAACAGATGTACTGAATTACTGGGAAAAGTCAGAATAATGAATTAAACACTCTATATTTGTCAAATACTTATCATATGACTGACATCTAGTATTTATTATCTCATTTAATCTTTATTCCCATGAGTTATCAATCACTAACCGTACACATGACACAGGTAAGGCTTAGAGGAGTTAAATAATTTCCCCAAGGTCACATAACTGGTGGGTGGTGGAGCGTGGATTTGGATCTCTGAGAGCATAAAAATAGCATGGTTGTTACTATTGTGGGCTTTGGAGTTAAAGTCTTGTTCTGTCTCTTACTAGCTGTGTAACCTAAGGCCAGTGACTTGACCTCTTTAAACCTTCATTTTTTAGATTGATCGGCTTCACAGGGCTGTTCTGAAGGTTAAATCCAAACATGCCTCTACTGTGATCTGACATAGCGAGAGAGGTGTGCGGTGCCTCTGCCTACAAGGTTCTACTGTGTTAAGTGGGAGATGGAGCGTGAAGGTGAAATGTAAACAAAGTTTTATATGTTTCATAATATATGATGGAGTGTTAAATCGTGCAGTCTTAGTGAAAACGAAGCCAGTGTGGTGCATGTAGTATATTAGAGCTTTGTGATGAGTCTGGGGAGGGGAACTCGTTCCTCATCTTTACCTCTGCACATTGTGAATTTTAGAGCAAGTTGTTTTACTGCCCTGTTACTTCTGTGTTCTTCTTTCTCTTTTTCATCTATTCATGCATCCATTAAATATCTAGTGTGAGACACTATCCAGGCACACTATATTGGAGATTTAGGAGCTGGAGAAGAACTAAGATATGGTATTTGTTCTCATCATGGGGCATGGAACTTACAGCTAAATAGGAGGAGAAACAGGTAGGTGTAGACTTAATTATAATGCAGTGTGAAAGCTGAAATAATAGTGCTCTGAGTTTTATGAGAGAGTTGGCAATTGAATTCAGTATTGAAAACAAGAAGGGACTCTGTCTTGCTCATTTTGTATCACTATTTCCCAAAGCATGGAGTCCAGTGTCTAGCATAGAGTAGGCCTTCGGTAGTAAACTGGATGCTGATTTGCAAGCCTAGCTCATTTGGAAGAGCTATACTTCTCTATGTTTCTTGTTATAGCTCCTCTACCTCTTTCAAACACAGTTCAAATCCTAAGGTCAGTACAGTAGGGTGGCACAGAGCATAGACTACAAAGACTTCCTGCTTTTAGTTCCTGTCTCTGCTGCTTATTAGCTGTTTGATCTTAGCTTCTCCATACCTCAGCTTCCTCATCTATAAAATGGGGATAATACTTAGTATTAAATGGGGAAAAATGAAACTACAATGAATTTAGAATGGACACTAAGTTCTTGGAATAGTAATTGCTTTATAGATATGAGCAGTTTTAGTTTTGATTTAGACATACATTATCCTGAGTTCATTTATCAGTAAAGTTGCCTCACAAATACTTCTTGTTGCTAGCAAAAATAAAATTTTCCTGTGTATTTTCTTATTTACAGTGGACAAGAGAAAGGTAACTTGTTTAGATAGCATATTTATAGATAGCATATTTATTTATGGTCTGCTCTTGCTTTAAAACACCGATTGTAAGGTCCTGGTGAATGCCACAAGGAGCTCACATATATTTTGCTAATAACAAATCAAGCTTCTTTGAGGCCCCTTTAACTATTTTTTTTGAGGCCCCTTTAACTATTAAAATGACCTCCAGATTCTGAGTTTTTCTTTGCTTTTTATTAATAGTTAAACTGTTTAATGCACAACAGCAAAGCTAAGTAAGCCTGAAGCATTCAGAAAATGGCATGTGAATTAGTTGTGAACTCTTTCAGTAACCATTAAAAGGGTGGCAATTACTTAAAGTGATTGTCTGAGTTTCATTAAAGTATTTAAGAAAAAAAAAGTGCTTAATGCTGCTTTAATTATAGGGAACTTATTAGAAAGCCTTCGATCTAGAGTTTACCAAACTGGCTGAGTTCATAACTTCAGCCAAGGATCTGTGTAAAAATACAAATTTTACACACACACATACACACACACACACACACACACACAAATACACACACACATAGTCTCTTACTTAAATTCAGGACCCTGGTAATCTGTGTTTTTTAAAATTACCTCAGGGGAATCTGATGACTCAGCTTTATGGGAAAAGATCGCTCGCATGTTGCCTGGCTAAAAATTTTTCCTTAGCTTTTGCCTTCAGTAGTGGTAAAGAAGCACCTAAATGTCCTTTAGTATAACTGGTTACGAAGAGCTAGTGGTCCTGTGGAGTGAGAATATCTGAGACCATGGAAGTCTATGATTTTTGGTTTACCTTCTGTGACTGTCAGTCCTGATAGGATGAAGAACTGCCTGGTAGATTAATAAAGCATACTCTGGGTTGTTATGGAGATATGAGCTTGGATACAGAATGTATGCTTCCTGGCCCTTTTCTTTCCTAATATTTTCCCCCTGTCCTGCTTTCTGGCTGCCATGGACTAAGCAGTTTTCTCCCAGCACATCCTTCTGCCTTGATGTTTCTGCCCTGGAGTCAGTTGATCATGGACTCAATCCCATGAAATGGTGAACCAATGTAAACCTCTCTTCTTTCAGGTTGTGGGTGTTGTTTGTCCCAGTAAAAGGAAAGTTGACTAATATATTGGTAGCAGGAGTGGGATTGTTGCTGTGACTACACCTGACTATATGGTTTATAGAAGCCTTTGGAACTGGTTTGTGGGAAGAGTTTGGAAAGATCTGGAGATAGAGAATAGAGAAACCCTAGATAAGGGCTGTAAGAAGAGCCTGGTCGGTGATTTTGGTTGGGGTTCAGAAGACCCAGATACTGGGCTGGGGGTTTAGTTCAGTGGTGCAGCACCTTCCTGGCAAACACAAGGTCCTGAGTTTGCTTCCTGGCACCTCCCACAAAAAAAAAGACCCAGATGTGGATAGGAATGCAGGCAGTAAAGACCAGGATCAGGAAGTTTCATTTGGGAAGAAGAACTTCATTGTCATTTAGAGTAGAAGGCATGTATGTTATATTCTGGCAAAAAATTTGCCTACATTTGACCATGTCCAGAAACTGAAGGGCAGACGATTGATTGATCTGGCAAAGGAAATATCAAGACAGCCCAGTGTTTAGGCTGTGGCATGAGTATTGCTATCATCTGTTAGCCAGATTTATAGTGAGAATTTGGGGCAAAAAACAGAGCAGAAAAATTTGAAAAGCTTATAATTTTTGCCTCAAAAAACCACAGACAAAGTTGGGACAAAAGAGGTATGATTGCCTTTAAAAAGGAAATGAGTACTTTGTACACAGACAAGAAGAAAGATGCCTTAAGGACATCTGAGAAATTAATAAGACCCCACTATTTCAAGCTCAAAGATGCAAAAGTGTAAACTTTTCATTGAAGAAGTAAATCCCTAAGACCCAGGCTTGACAAGGGTATCCTAGGGAATTGGTTTCCTTGGATTCATTTCACTCTGTTCAGACACTCACATGCTTAGACAGGCCAAGAAGCCATGGCCAAAGGGCCTGGCTACTGTTTCTACTGATAGGAGACCTTGATGTTGTCTATATGTTGCTGTTCTTACTGGCATGCAAAGTGCAAGATTGTGGGGCCAGGGAGGCTTCCATCCAGATTTCAAAGGAAACTCTGACAAGGAGACCTTGAGAGTGAGAGGGTGAAGCTGTGGGAATGATACTGAAGGTAGCGTAGAGACCCCAGGAAGTTGGAGATGCTGAAACCATGGTGTATCTGATGAGGAAAGCTACAATTGTGAGCAGAGCCAGCCTAAAAGAAGACATGTGGGCTGCAACCAGCAAGGCCACATGGGTGGGATCACCCAAGCCCTTTAGAATTTACATCTTACCTCCATGTGCTTCAGATGTTGGACATGGGGCTCTAAGGCTTAATGTTTAGCCTTCTGGGTTTCAGTTTTGTATTGGTCTTATTCTCTCCTGTCTCCTGTTCCTCCCTTTTGGAATGAAAAATTTACATTCCTGTGCCATTATAACTTCAGATTATAGAATTTTAATTTAATTTAATTTAATTTTTACATAGGGTCATAGATAAGAGTTTGCCTTGAGTCTCATGGAACACTTTGACTTAGAATTTTTAGCAGTTCTGAGACTGTTGAGACTTTGGAGAAGGGATTATTGTGTTTTAGTTGTATATGAGATAGTTTTATCATATTAGGCAGAATTATTATTCTTTTATTTATTTGGAAACTATGATTTTAGGGGAGGTGTTTTAGTGTCAGAAGGAAACAAGGAGTGGATTGTGACCATTAATCCTGATATATCAACTTGACTGGATTAAAAAATACAGATTAGTATTAGCAGATTAGTAAAACATTCTTTTGGGTGTGTCTAGGTGGGTCATAAAGGCTTGACCTTGTGTACTGTGTATGGCCCCTGGCTTCCTTTCTTTCTGGCATTGTTCCCCTACTCTCTTTCCGAGCCATCATAAACTAAGAAGCTTTGTTCCACCAGGCCCTTCTACCATGTTTTTTCCTTGGAGCCAGTCAACTGTGGACTGAATCCTGTGAAACCACGAGCCAAATTTAACTTCTTCTCCAGGAAGTGTGCGTGTTTGGTGTTGTGTCCCAGGAGTGGACAAGGTGACAAATATTCTTTTGTGAGCCAAGGGCAGCAAAACCACCACCGTTTATTGGGCAATGACAGGAAATATTATAGCTAGATTTGTTACAAGATAACTTTTTTAGGTAAGTGAAAACTATAAATGAAAAAGATAATTTTATCAGCCCTTGTCTGGTAAGTAGAAGTGAGTGATTTATGAATAGCATTGCAAAAGAATGCTTTTGAAGGAAGGAGGATTTTGACTGCAGATTAGAGAAAACAGGTAGATTCTCAAGGTGTGTGCAGCTGAGATACAAAGAACAGTCATCTTGACTGTCTATAGCCACTGATCACAGATTAGAGATGTATTCATTGTGGAGAAAACTACTGAATACCCTCCACTTTTCACTCCACCACTATGCCATTGTCTTACATAGCTTTCTAAAACTCACCTGATTGTACCACTCCCTGCTTGAAGCCCTCAGGACTTCCTTATTGGGCTATAAGAGAAAGTCTAAATGCCTTATCAAAGTTTATAGGGCCATTCATGATTTATCTCATATCTCTTTTATAGTTTCCTTTCTCTACCACATTTTCATGCTCCGTATTCCAGCCCACTGAAGCCTAAACATATAGCCTTCTGAAGAGCTCTGAGCAAATACCCTGAACATTATTCTGTTACAGTCCCTAGCATAGTACCTCATAGGGTCTCAATACACAGTATGTGTTTAATACATGTTTATTAGATGTTAGAGTATATCAAGACACAATTACTGTAATTAGCTCTTTGCCTGTGGGCTTTCCCTTTGGGACATAAGCCTGCTAAATTCCATGTTACAGTATATATATACAGTTTTTGCCATTTGATAAATACTCACTAAGAATTTGTGAATAAGTGAATAATCTGGCAGCATTACAGATTATGTGGCATATTCATAGTCACCCCTTTATCCATGCAATTGAAGGGAGATTGGATGTCAAACATATTAAATAATAATATTTTTTATTTTCTTGGAATTTTTAAAATTGTCAAGTCAAATAATGACTATTTGAATCTTGAGACATGGGAAATTAGGCTTACTTTTCTAGGTTCCTCCATTTTCCAGAGAATCCTTCATTTATTCATCTATTCTATGTCTGTGAGCATCAAATTTAAGGCTCAGGCAAATCTCACAGATTTAGGCACAAATGACCCCTATATAGTTACTCTCCTAATAGATCAAACCTCACCTGGATTGAGGAGGCAGTTAAGTATTTTGAACTGTATGAGGACTTTGGTTTGAGTTGAATTTCCTAGAAAAACAAAAAAATAGATAAGAGATATTGAATAATCATTGTTGGACTTTACATAATTTGATTGTGATCGGAGACCAATAGAAATGCCTGAGAGTTCATCATGCTCACCTGCATTGAAGTGAAGCATCATCACACTAAGGTACAGGGTCCTGTTTGGACCACCTTCATCAGGACACGGATGACTTCCTTCTGACACTGGGCTCTGGCTGCTTGGAGGGTTGGACAAAGCAAATGTATTTACCTGGAGCATCCCTTTTATTTTGGAAAACATTTTTATGATAAAATAAACGTAGGATTATTCATTTTAATTGTGGAACCCAGGAGATCCTTTAAAGCACAGCATTTTACAGAGATATTTTGAGGCTGAGTCGATGCTTTTGTTATCCAATCTGGTAAATGTTTTGAAGAGCATGCACAGTAGACTAAAGAGTTGGTTCATAGCATGGAAGATTTAAGGACTGTAGCATAGGCCTGTTCAGTTCATGTACATATTTGATAACAAAGCCTGTTAGTTTTTTTACTTATTGATAAATGAGACTGTGAAATCCCCTTTTGCCACTTCTGGGAGATGAAGGACAGTAGTTCAGCCTTGAGCTTGACCTTGTTGGCCACGAAGCTGTTTGGGACCCAAGCTGAGAGAAAGATGCCTTCCTGCCCTTGACAATGAGCTAAGTTATGAACTGCTTTATTTAGAGCCGGTTGGAGGTAGCATGCTGCTGGCAGTTCCAAACTATTTAAAAAACAAAAGTTATGGTTATTAATTTTTGAAGCCACAAAGGCATGAATCAACATTATAGCAGTGTCAGTGTCTCAGTAGGAACTGGTTTCAACTGAACTGTGCAGGCAGAATAAACGTTTGCAGATTGTTTGGACAGAATGTTGTGCACTGAGCTTCAATTTATTCCCCAGCAGCCTTACTTTTGAAACAGAGCTGTGACACTTGAAGTCACAAGAAAATCCTTCCTCTGAACATTCTGGACCCCATAAATAACTTACCTATACAGGTGTTTGTAGTGCAGATCTGTAGTGTTTTCAGTAGGGATGGAACACATTGCTGACAGATGCACCTCTAAACATCTGTTAGACATATTTCACTGAGGTGGGGACTGGGGAGAGGGCTCCATAAAGCACAGTGTTCAGCTGATCACCGTGATGACACAGACCATTTTAAAAAATAGTCAGTCATGTGTGTTCTCTAGATGGGGCTGTAAAATAGAAAGAGGCTTCTTCAGCTGGTGGATTGAATTATGACAAGCAGTTATTGACCCTTGACAGTCTGGAAAATTGTAATGCTGTTTGGCTAATTTTTATCAGGTACTTTTACTTAAACTTATGAGTGTGTGTGTATGTGTGTGCATGCACACACACATGCATGCACACATACTGTTTTACTCTTATTTTTTTAGTATGTGCCTATCACTGCAGCCTAGGACCCTGTGAAGTTAGTTTGTTTTTTGGAATGAATGTCTTTCTGTGTGTTTTGAAAGTTGATTGAGGGTAAATCTGAAGATTTTTTGTTTTTTGTACTGGGCATTGCTGAAGATTTGTTTTTCAGAAGCAATAACATCCATTTTCCAGAAAACTGTATGTGTTTGTGTGCATTTGAGTCTTTTTTTTTTTTTTTTTTGTATCAGGAATCGAACTCAGGACCCTGCACTTAACAGGTAGGCACGGTGCCACTGAGCTGTATCCCTAGCCCTTGCATTCTGAATCTTGAGCGGATCTGTAACCCCTAAATTTAAAGCTGGTACATTAATAGGCCTACTTATTTGAGCTCTGGAATGAATTTGGACAGCTTCTGAAGCCATTTAAAACTAGCGGAAAATAAATTAAAAGTAATGGGGTGGATGGCTTGTTGAAAAGTAAAGGAATAATGGCTTAATCCCAAAGCTAGCATATGAAAAGTTTAAAACTCTTTGGAAGAAAATAGATAATGTGTAACCTTGGGTACTCTAAAGAGAAAAAAATAAACATTTAATCATCAAAACTAATACATCTTTTTTAAAGAGCTCAAGCTAATGGCAAGGTATGTTTTTGACATGAAATGTGGGCTTTTGAAAGATGTTTTTGCTTACAAATAGAAAGAGAAATGAAAGCAGAAATAGTCTGTAACAGGAAGGGTATGGACTTTAGTGATCAGACAAATCTACAAAGCTGCACCCCAAGTCTGTATCTTCCAACTGCCAGATACGGAGTAGTGTAATGGGTGGTGTATGTAAGCTTCTTGAATGTAATGAGTATAGCGAATGGGAGTATTCTGAAGGTTAAACGAGTTCATAATAAGATTCAGACTTCATTCATAAAAAGTTTATCTTAAGTGGTATTTACCAACAGATATTCCTATGAAGTAATATTTCCAGCGAACTTCCCTGATCAATACAAATCACAGTTTAAAGTTATTTGACAAAAAACAAAACAAAACAACAAAACAACAAACAAGCAAGCATTCTTTTCATGAGCCTGCATTTGTAGCTATCTTTTGAAGAGTGATCCTGCGTGTGTTCAGTGACAAAAGACTAAAACCCAGGACACTGGGAAAACAGAAACATAAATTTTGGAAGAACGTTTGCAAATAAGATTGTGGGCCGTTATTCTCAAAGTCATTGATCATTTAAATAGTCATAGATTTAGGGTAGAAGGAAAACTCACTACTGAAGTGAGCTAGATTTGGCATGTGAGAAGGCTTCTGTACTGTGTTTTACTTAGTTCATAACCAAATTAACCAGTTGTTACACATTGTTTGTCATACCGTATAGGCATTTTAAGACAATTTCAATTGAGGTTGATGTTTCTAAGCAAGTTCTTGGACATAACCATCTTTAGATAAGTCACTCTGTTGGAGAAACTTAAGAATGAACCAATTTAATGCTCAAAGAACAAATTTAATATTTAGAAGATGATTAGAAGCTGTTGGAATTCTGTTTGTAGATCATCTTGCTAGTATATGTTTGTAGGACACAGTGTTTACATTCCTTGTGCATAATACTTAATATACCTTAATTCCTTTTTTCATCCTCTTTCCCTCTTCTCCCTCCCTCTGTTGATCGCCTTCGCCCTTTTACTGCACATGTTCTGTTTAGAGAGTTAATTTAGCTGAGATCTCAAGTAACACTTTTTTGGTGGTACTGGGAGCTGAAGTTAGGGCCTTGTGTATGCCAGGCGAACGTTTTACCACTGAATTGCTTCCCCAGCTCACAAGTGGCTTAAATTGCATTTTTGGTGTGTTTCAAAGTAGGATTAGGTGAATATGACATTAGAAGAGCTGGGCGTTGTCCAGTTTTTCTTTGAGTATACAAGGCAGGAGTTCAGAGTTTACTTAATAACTATAACTTACTTCTTTGCACACTAATAATAGAATCTGTAAAAATGTTTACGCATTTATTTTGAAATTTGAAGACTTTCTTAGGAACATGGTTAAGGGTTGATTTACATATGTAATTTTAACATGAATTTGTTCATCTTTGGGAATCACACTACTAACATTTCTTCTGGGAGGGCATATCTTGAGGAATAAATAACAGTCTTGTGTGTATGTATGTCAAGTGTGGCTCCGAGGATAATTCTGTATTTGTTTTTAAGTCAGATATTACTTGAAGAGCAAAGATAGATCATTGTGGTAGGACTTGTTAATTCAACATATGCTTACTGTAAAGTCTCCAGATTCATTTCAGTCACCTTTTGTTCCGGCTTAGTTCTTTTCACCATATATTATTTTTTATCTGTGAACTGTCATGCATACTTGCCCTTTCTTTCTGTTTTTGGGACTCTCTATTCTTGCTTTATTTTTCCACAGAAATCTCAGGATCAAGGGTTTTCCCTTTATCCCTTGGTCTGGTGCTGGGGGTTGAACCCACGACCTCCTGCATGCTAGGCAAGTGCTTTACCGCTGAGCTACATCCCCCAGCCCTGATTTTAGGTATTTAATCATCTTAAATACCCAGTGCTTGCTTAGTAGGTTACATTCCTTTACCTCTTTAGGTCAGTTTGAGAGTAATTTTTTTGTGACCATAAATGATGAGAAATCCAACCAACAATTGATTCACTGCACAACTCCTTTTAATATCTTGTGTCTAAATACTACTAGTTAGTGTTCACTACACATCTTTGCTAAATAACCAGGTAAATGAAGGGTGGGAATATTATTGAGGATTATTTCCCCCAAGAATGTCACATTTTTTTTTTTTTAGTCTTTGCATTGAAAATTTGTTGGTGTTCTCACAGGAAAGATGAAATCCACAGTACTACAATGAATGGTACGCCTGGTGTTCTGGAGGCTCATTCAATATAATAGCACTGCCTTACTACCCTGAGTAGTTTTTGTAAGCCAGAAGGGCACAGTTCAAGGCCATCATCCACAGATGTGTCCTCAGTGACCTCCTCATCCTTCCGGTTACTTGTCAAACAAATGGGGAAGCTGAGCTGAGCAGGACGGGGTTTGCTCCGTGAGAGCTGATGCTGAGCTCCAGGTCCAGGTCTTAGAATTCATAGTCCTCCTGTGGCTACTGATTACCTGAGGCTGTGCTTTCTGTCAGCTAAGTGCCCTGCGCTAGCCTGCACCGCAGAGCGGGCGTGTGCCTCACCCACCCCCGGCCTGATGAAGAGCCTGTTCCCCCAAGGCTGTGAGAACTGGCTGCTCCCAATGGGTTTCATCCCCGGGGTGTTTTGTGAGGTATCGGTGGACTTGGAGGTCTTCAGTGTCTAGGCAAGTCCTCCCTAGAACGTATTTGGATTCACTCTGTCCCTCGTCCTTCTCACCCCTAAGGAGCAATGTTTCTTTAGTTCGTTGTTGTATTATAGACTACTCCACGATTTATATTTTACATTTTCCTTGCCCACTCGGTCCTGCTGCTCACCTGCATCTCCACTTTGCTTCAGTTTACTGTAGCTTCTTATCTTTAACTTGGTGGCTTGGCCTTTGTTTTTCTTTCTGGTCCCTTCAGATTTGCTGTTTCTGTTTGGAGGCTGTAGCATTTGTACTTGGCTTTCTCCTGTGGAGTTTGGTTTATTTTGTTTGCCAGGCCCAGAGCAACTTCCTTTAGCTTAGCAGGAGCTCTCCAACTCATTCTTTACGTTTTTTCACAGCTTTGTATCCCATTCATAGACACCCCGCTTTGCTGATGGCTGTCTTTGCCCCTTCCACAAAAGGGAGATGGTAGAGGTATTTGGGCAATTTTCAGGTGAATTCCTAAAATTTTTGCTTTATGAGGTCGCTGAAGTATTTTATGAATGCAGTTCTTGGAGGCAGATTTAAACTTATGTGGTTCTTAGAAAGTGTCATAAATAGACAAATGTATTCTAAACTAGATTAAAACAGTACGTGATGGATCTAAAAGAAGGGTTGTCTGAGAAGGCAAAGAAACTATAAATTTTATGATTGACATTATAAGTTTTGTAGCCAATTGAGGAGTAGCCATGCCCTATACATTACCATAGCTTTAGAAGTGATAAAATCCTTTCACGGCAGGTTCGTTGGACAGAAAGCTGTTAATAATGAATCTCTTTGAAGTTATACTCTTTATCCTCCCCCCATAGACTTAGTCTATCTCCAGAGGACTGCATGTGTTATGTACAGGCTTTTAATATAAAATGTTAAATGTTTCATAGAAATATTATCGTGAAAATGTTTCATAGAAATATCGTGAAAACATATTGTTCAAGGGGCAAAGTCTTTATTTTTGTTGACATTACTCTGGAATATATGCATTGTGTGTAGCACTCTTTAATAGGTTATTAAAGTCTCTTACCAACTCACCCACTCCAATCTGTTTTCCATCTCTTGTGTAGTTCACTGATATGAATAATTTAGGAAGAAGTTTATTTCTATGAAAAATTGTACCTCTCTACCCTAAACTTCTAAAAACTTAGCTAGTCCCATTTTATTGTTGACGGAAAATGGATTTAGCACATCTCATGATAATTGGAAAAGCCCTCAGTAAAGCAGTATCAAAATTTACTTGTTTAATTAATTAGACCCTTTTCATTCATATGCCATTTCTTAAGTAATTGAACTTAGGTCTTCCAAATGATTTCATAAATTCTGCCTGGTTTGGAGGTCTTGCTGACCTGTGTTGCTGGTTGGCATTCCTGTGCAGTCTCTTGGGTAGATCAAGCAAGGTTTCTTAGTCTATTTTGTGCTGCCATAACAGAAAATTGCCAACCAGGTGATTTATGATGAACAGAAATGTACTGGCTCCCAGTTCTAGAGGTTAGGAAGTCCAGTATGGAGGTACCAGTATCTAGTGCTGGATTTCTAGATGCATCATAACATGGTAGAAGGCATTACATTCAAGAGGACAAAAGGTGGTGCAATATGGAATGAGCCCACTCTTGAGAAATTGCTTTAGTCTGTTTTCGAGAGCAGAGCTCTTATGACCTAACAGCTCTTAAAATTCCACCTGCCAATGCTATCACAAAGGCAGTTACATTCCAATGAGTTTTAAAGTAGTCAAACATTCAATTCATAGCATAAGGCACACAAAGCACTTACAACCAAAGACCAAAGCAGCAGAGCTCTAGATGTCAAATAGGAAGTTTCAGTGGACCTGTTACATATTTTTTTCTTTGCTGAGAATATAATTAAACATCTCAGAAGTTGACAACTACTGCCACTAATTTTGGATTCTTGACTTGGAACAGATCTAAGACAGTAATGATGAAAAGCTTATTGCAGAATTTTGTGGACACTTCTGTATTGCATTCAAAATTCTATTAAATCTTTTGAGTCCTGTACCTATGGGAACTGTCACTTTTCTTTTTCCTTATGAAAGAACAGTCACTCACGTAATATTTCCTTGATTTTTCCACTCTCCATTTACCCCTTTAGAAGAGATGCATTCAACTACTTTTCTGAACATGCCTGTCCAGGAAAGGAATTGGATTTTTCAGCAATGTGGGAATAGACTCAGAAGTCCTAAAGATTCTTTAAGGCTTGGTGCTTTTATACTGTGCACTTGAGAGTCTAGAAGAAGGCGTCTCCTTTTGTATTCACACACAGAAAGACATCTAAAGGCAGCATCAGCGTGGTGTGGGTGTCACTAATATCAGAGCTGTAAATTTAGTGACTGTGTAGAAAATAGTTGCACTTGAGCAAGTCTGTAGAGTTTATTTCGGGAATTCTGAATACATCCTAATGTTGATGAGAATTGAGTCTGACTTTAGAAACCTCGGGGTATAAATTGTGCTGATAATTGGTCTGAGTTGAACCTGGAAAAAATGCTGATGTGCTCACTTTTATGCAGAGTGATTCATCATTTAAACCTTCTCATGGACAAGTCTGGCTGAGCAAAGTGAGACAGGGAAGGAGAAATGAACATGGTGTCAAGGACACGTACAAGGAGCTTGCACGTCTTTCGGAAGACGGTTGCTGGGAGGTCACATCCTTTCTCATTTTTACTTACTGGGGGCTCCTGCTCTGAGTACAGGGTTCACTTGTGTGAAGTCCTCTCCCCCAGGTGGGACCGTGGCATAACTGCTTGGTGGTCATACTGCAGTCAAAACCGAGGCCAGTCCTGCCTGGTACATGGCTCAGAACTAGCCATTGCAGTCGCCAGACCATTGCAGCCCTGAGGCTGCAGTGAAGGCAAGTGCTATAGAATTTCATCTGTGCTGGATATTTGTGGAAGAAACATAATGGAGATTCTGAGCTTTGAATACTTAAGGGAAGTGTCTGGCACTAATTTCATATAACTGTTTTCAATTTAGCAATTAAAAAACCTTAATTAGTTTGTTTTTCTTATAATGACATGAATGTTAATTTTAGAAAGTTAAGAATTTACATGTAAACCAAATGAAGAAAATAAGAATCATGGATACTTCTACTCTTTAGGGATGATATTTGTTATCATTTATGAATATACTTCTTGTGTTTTTTCTTTATGCACTATAGAATTCAATGAGTCTCTGGTTAGGGTAAGTACAAGATACCCAGTTATATCTGGAATAAACACGACCAACAGAAAAAGACTTTGTTGATTCATTAAAGAAAGTTCTGGGTTTAGCTGGGTCTTTAGGGAAAGTAATTTGATTGAAACAAAATACTAGAGGAAGTTAAAAACCACAACCAGAAGTAATGATTATCCAGATACGTAAAGCATTGAGTGCTTCATAATTTTTACAGGCCACATAAGCTCTGTGGTTAAACGTGGGTGAATGGAGGTGGTGGTGAGAATTCCTCTTCCTTACTCAAGGCTGATTCTCTTCCTGGAATTCTGTGCCTGTGGCAGGTCTCAGTGATGTGGTGTGGACTCCCGCAGTCGCTGCTATCTGTCATGCCCATGTAGACTTCCTCAGCTTCTGCTTTTCTTTTTACGGCTGTGTTGCTTTGGCACCAATCATGGCCTTCCTGGGAACTTCGGGCATTGACACCCTTAGCAGGTGTCATGAGCGCCATGCTGGGTGCTGGCATTGCTGTCTGTGGGGAGGGCCTTCTCCAAGTGGTTTCTTAATGGGCATCCTTTTGGCCTGAAAGGGACGAGTACATGTGACACGTCTGAGAGGAGGCTTGGGCATGGATTTATCTCGGGGCATATGGTCTTGTGATACACAGCTGAAATTGGAGTCAGTAGAGTTAGGTTATTACTGCTTACATGAACCCTTTTCTTTCCCTTAAAGGTGAGTATTGTACAAACTGGACTAAATGAAGGATGGAAAATGCTATTATGGAAGGTGAAGTCCAGAAAGGAATGTTAAGCTCAGTTTTATCATTGGTGAGCTTGGTTACTTAGTTTAGGTTAAGGCTCAGTTTACAGAGAATTAAATAACTTGATTTGAATTTTGCTTCTCTTTGCAATAGAAATTTTTAAAATATTGAAATAACAAAGAACTAAACTAATTAAAATTACTATAATTGGTATAATTAACAATAGAATCAATAGACCAAAAAGGCAGTGACCCATGGTTATTTAACATGTGTTCCCTGAAATTTCGTGGGTCAAATTTATTTGACTGCTGAGTCATCATTGCTGGGATTTTTTTTTTTTTTTTGAATGGCTCAGCTGCATGGGATAGAGATGCATATTAACACTACCACAGAGTTCCCCAACCTAATATTTTCAACTTGTGTTGGCAGAAATTATGAAGGAGGGTGAATAAGGGAAGGTAAGGGTTAGCACTATTTTATTCTAACAAATTCTGAGTATCTTATTGGTATGACCTGAGTCCTGATAACATCTTTGTAATGCAAGTGCTAGATAAATTACATTGTTCATCGTTTAAAGGTGTGACGATAAGGTAGAGCTGGTTCCCCACAAAGGTCAGAGTAAACTCATTAAATTTACTGTGCTCCTATGTGTAAGCAAAATCTTTTGATAGGGTTTTGAAATCTAGGCTCTGAGTGCTGTAGATTCTCTACAGCTGAACAATAGTGTCATGGAAGGTTAAGAATATTTGTGACAATTGACAGCTTTTCTTGAGTGGGAGTATATTAATACATGGATAGCAGTACATGTTTAAAATTATCCATTTTAATGAATAGCATTTGGCTGTTTAAATTTCTTGGCTAATTTGAGACAGAAAAAGTAACCATCTAATTTACCTGTCTAGGGCCTGCTAACGTGCAACTTGATAGTAATTTTCTGGATTTCTTGGGGGTGACAACAGGTTAAGGCCTAGGAAAAAGGTTGTTCAATGCAATTAATTTAGTGAAATGTAACATATGGAAATTAGCTCTTCTCTAATCTATCAAATAGAATTACAGAAGTGTATATCAGTACCTTTTTGCTTCCAAGTGACAGAAAATTCAACTCAGATTTCTTTAAAAGACATTTGTCCTATATGACTGAAAAGTAACTGACTTCAGGCATGACCAGATCTAGGTATTTAAATGGTGGAACCAGAAATCTCTCTGTGCCTCGGTTCTGAGTTCTTCCCTGTTTACTTTATTCTCAGGCAGCCTTTTTCTTTAGAGTTTCAAGAATGCCACCTGTACTCCACAACCTTTATTACCATCCTTGTCTCTCAGCGTAAGGATTTATCTCCTAATATTTCCGGCAAGTCTGACACTTACTTACTCAGGCTGGCTTAGATGAGGTAAGGTGCCCACTCAAAAGTAAGTCACTGTGGGCAGGAGCTGTTGTGCTTTTATTGCTCAGACCTGGGTCCTGGGGGTAGGGAGAGAGTCCACCTCGTGGATGCACTTGTAGGTATAAAGATGGTTCTCTAAAGGAAATGAGAAGGCTGCAATCAGCAAAAGAGGCTAGCATAGTGAGTGGGTGTCATTTAGATGGCCACCATGGTGCTCATAAGTTGAACCTTTATGGGTTTCTGAAATTGTATTTATTTAGTTCTCATTTCTTATAATGTAAAAATGAAGTTGGATGATTTTCTATATAAAGTTAAGTGTATTTTTAGAGTACTACAGTGGCCTGATAATTAGATGGATTATGGAAGTTTTAACAACCATGATAGGTACTTATAAACATTATTTCAGAATGAAGAATGGAAATGAATATTTAAAATGATAAAGGTGTAAGTCAGTTGGTGATAGTATTGATAAATAAATAGGTAATTCCTTTTATACTTTGGTTTGAGAGATAAGACTTCATCAGAGTATAGGCTCTGCCCAAGATGAAATGCAAAATCCAGAAGTCCTCATTTAACCCACTGAAGGGAATTTATGTGTATACTTGTCATGCTCAATGTGAATTGCTCATTATGACCATTATTTCTGTTGGAAATGTCTATTTGGTCACCCGCAGGGTGACACAGTGGGATGCTTCCCAGGCTGAAAATAAAAAGGCGTATCTGCAAATTGCCTTTTGGTAGATAATGAACCAAATGTTCAATTAACTTACTTTAGGACTATTTCATATGCTAGTGTGATTTCTGCCTCTTCTGAGATCCAGTGCATTTACTTTCTGTACTATTAATATAACAATTTGTGTTTTTCTTTTAATTAGTTTATTTTTTAAAATAACGAGAGCACGGTAGCTAAGAAATGGGCTTGAAAATAACAAAGGCTGGATATGAATGAGGTCATATTATTTACTTGTGTTATACTGGGGATCTCTTATCCTCTTAAAACTCAGCTTCCCTGTCTGTAATATAGAGTGGTATAAAGTAAGTGATGTAATAAATGGAAAATATTTGACATAATGCATGCTATATTGTAACAGTTCAAAAAGTTAATTACTGCCTATTATATTTTTATTGATAGCATTTTCCCTATTGTTTGTTATCATCCCATTCACAAGTTCTTGAGGACCAGAACTTCACTGTCTAAATATTTTGTGATCTTTCAACCAATACTGTAGTATATTTGCATATGCTAAAAGCTAATAAATGCAGTCAGCCCTTTGTATCCATGGATTTTTTTTTTTTTTTTTTGGTTTTTCTCCGGTACCGGGAACTGAAATCACGACCTTGCGCTTGCCAGGCAGGCGCTTTGCTGCTGAGCTAAATCCCCAGCCTTGTATCCATGGATTCTATAACTGGGGACTTAACCAGCTATGACTGGAAATATTTGAAGACTTACAATTGTTGCATCCTTACTAAGCATGTACAGACTTTTTCCTTGTAATTATTTCCTAAACAATGCAGCATAGCAGCCTTCTTTATTGTATTCAGTATTGGAAGTGCTCTAGAGGTGACTTGATGTACAGAGGAGGCCTTGTATAGGTTATGTGCACATGCTGTGTCACTTTACACAGGGGACTTAGGCATCTGCAGGGATTGGAGTTGATAGCAGGGTGGGCGTGGATTGGACCCATCTCGCAGTGACACTGAGAGAATCTGTGTTCATTATGTTCCCAAATAGCAGGTCTTAGACTTTCCATTTTGTTCCACCATGGCATTTTCTAAGACACATTTACAAAGAGACAGGGACAAGAAGCAGAGAAAGATCTTTCCTGAGGAACTAGGCCAGGATGTATATTGTTCATTATTTTCTTCATTCGTTCTCTTACTTGTTTTTTCATTCATCCTCTTTTAGTGTAACTTTGTGGGTACCAGGAAGGGTTTAGCTAAAGGATGAACCAGGTGGTTCACTTTGCAGAGGTGCGAAAGGCAAAGCAGAGGAACATGGAGACCAGAGCAGGGATGGTCATGTCCTAGCCGACTAACTGTGTGTGGTGGTCCCCTGGGTGCGGAGGCTGTGTCTAGCAGAGGAGAAGAGCTCATCCAAGGCATTCATTCTTTTATTTGAGGCTTGCTCAACCTTGAGTGCTCTTGTATTTTGCTCATGCATGATGATGCCAAGATATATAAAGGGCTCGGGTGGATTAAGGACAGTGTTTGAAACTTGAGATATTTTCTGTTTCAAAGTTCTTCATGTGAGATTTGTTTTACAAATGGTATGCGTTTATGTATTTGGAGGTTTCCAAGGTTTATTCACTCATATCTAACTCACCGAGTCAACATTGGAAGTGTTATATTATGGGTACAGTCCTGTGTTGGCCTTTGAGGAGGACACAGAAAACACAGAGCCTGCCTTCCAGTTTGGTGGTCTGGCTGGGGAGAGAAGTTGCCTGTATGGAGTTAGGTAACATTGAGCATGTTTTGTGTGTGCCTAAACAGGTTATTCAGGCACAGAGCTTTAGGATGGCTTGAGGAAGGAATAGCCCCTTGGTTTTGTGAGTGGTTGGTGTGGGATATTGGAAAAGATGCAATTCAAGCCTGGGAAATTGAGTCACTTCAAGAGGAGAGGGTATTCTAATATTCCAAAGAAGAAGAATGGGAAAAATATTAGAAAACATGTGGCTCAGCTCTGCTGTGGTCACAGGGCAATCCTGCTTTCCTGTGGGAGCTAGGGTGGACACACAGGTTGGGGTCGGTGTGACGTGAAAGAGACTTGGGCGGGGACAGGTTGTGGTCAGTCTCGTCTCCTGTATGTCCCTGATGGAGGTGTGGCACTGGCAGAGGAACCCTGGGCACGGCGGGGCGGTGGGGAGTGCAGTGATGTGTGCATGAGGTCTGCGAGGGAGCCGGGAGTGGGGATGACACATTCCCACCCACGTTGCAGGCTTCTTGTCACCGTGGGTCTGGGAGCCAGCACTGCGGCTCCTACTGCCACAGCATAGGACCTGTTACCTGCAGGAGGCGTGGGTGGAGATGACCCCGCTGTGGTGGGCGCCGTGGGAAGTCCTGTGGAGGCAGCTGGAGATGTGGCATCGCCTTGATGCGTGGGCTTGCCAACAAGGAGCTGAGATGAATCTGTCAGTCCTTCTCTGCCCTGTGATCCTTTTTGCTTTTTCTTTCAGGTTCTCTGTAGGATGAAGATCGCTTAGAATCATAGTCTGTTCCTGTGTGATGTGCGTTGATTTTAGAGTTTTGCTCAGGGCATTTTATTGTTCGCCCTTGCTCTCTATGGTCTGTTTCCACAAATGTGGCCTCTTACGGAAGCCACTTAGTTCATTACGTAAAACAGACACAACTTTTGGTGCTTGTCTTTCCTACCTGGTAAATTTTCATCATGCAAGAGCTTCCAAGGTCACTCATATCTGTGGGAATTTTCTTGCTTAGAATCTCAGCACATTTTGTAGGCAGGGAATTTGAAACTTGGAGATGTTGCTCAACATGTCTTAGGTCACACAGCTAGTAAGGGACAGAGTTGAGGACTGATGCAGGCAGCTTGGCCTCAGTCGTCTCAGTGCAGTTTCTTTTGTAGTCAGTCCATTTTCCCATATGATCACGGGTTATGGGGAGCAATGAATTCCTGACGTGGTTCACTATGGGGACCCTCACTCTCTACGATCTCCACATTGACAGTGATATTAGTATTTGGGAAGGGTAGCTGCTTGCCCTGAGGACGCACCTTCCACAGATACGATTGTGCTGGCTTCTTCTAATTCCTGAGAAATGGTAGCAGAACAGTTGGCTTATGACATGCAAGTTTGGAATTTGCTCCCCTAAAGATCTCTATGCTGGTTGCTTATAGGCCTGTATTTGATAAATCAGGTAACCCAAGGGGAGTGTTAGGTATAGCACCTGGAGACTGAGACCCAGAGGTAACGTTCTATTCTCCCAGTGTTCCATTTCACAGGCACTGCTTAGGAGGAGGGGTCTGATAAAGGTGACGGTGTTTTCTAATAAACGGAGAATGCCAGAGGACTCCCTGGGTAGACATGAGCAGGCAGCCACACCGTTCGTGCATGAGATTCTTTTAAATTGGAGAAACATTTATTGTTCTCCTTTAGAGGTGGGGACCAACCTGTATCATAACATTGCAGATGTTCAGAAGGTTGATTGTCTCACCCGAGACTTCCCCCTTGTGAAAGCCACAGTTACCTTAAGAGTCTTTGACTTGAGTGCTGTGAAAAGTTAATGAAATCTGTGATTGTTGCCACTATGATGAAGTGACTCAACTTTAGTAGTGTAGCCGGAAGTGTTGCTGACCCTGCAGATTTTGCTCAACCTGTCTTCATTTTCATGCCCTCTGTGATCTCTTAAAATGATTACACCTCCGGTTACTTGATTGGAAGGCATTGCAGCGGTTACTATACAGAAGTTCTCAACTTGTGAGAGATATATAAAGGTCTCAACTTTATATTGTGCTCAGAGATATTAAGAAATTTAAAAATCATTTTCTAATTACAGACATACAACATGTTCACTATGTCAGTATGTGTTTGATTACCTTCACATTCTGCAAATATTTTTGTGTAGTTAGCAAATATTTTTTCTTGGTTTATGTACTAATTTGTTGATTCATCTAACTAATTATTGCTTAGTTAATATTTATTTCCTCTACTTGAATGACTTGAACAGGAATCTTTACATCACATTGTTTTGCTTTGTCTTCTGAGTCTGAAGCAAAGCTTACTTTAGAACATAGACCATGCTCAGTAAGCGTTTGCTGAATGAATATGTGAACAAATGGCACATACTTTGAGGTTACAAAAAAGTAAATGGAGGAAATATAAGCTGCAAAACATGTAAAATATGCTTGTTTAGTTTAAGTATGCCTTCATATCTACCTATGTGGGCAGTTATAGCAGTGCAAGACTGTAAAAATGACCATGCACTTTGTCCTGTAAATCTTTTTTCTTTGGTACCAGAAATCAAACTCAGGACCTTGCACTTGCCAGGCAGGCACTTGTGCTGCCGAGCTGTATCCCTGGCCTGACGATGCACTTTGACCCACACAGGATGACCCTCATAATCTGTGAGAAACTTACGATTGTTTCATGAACTTTGAATATTTTTTGGACCATTAAGATCTCTTTTGATGTTAGCTCTAAAGGTACAGGGAAATGAATGAAGTAAGGTAAAACTAATAATTATTTAGTACACAATTAATCTAGAACATTAAAAACATCAAGATTTAAGTGGTTTATTTCTTTGGGAAGTCTTACCAGTATCAGCAGCCCGAACCTTCCTAGTGTACAACTTAGGAAAGGGAGAAAGTGTGTGCTTTCCTTTCAGTGTCTGGACAAGTAGCCAGGCCATATTGGTATCAGCTTGTGTCATTATAGCCTCTGTGCTTTTTCCATGTCAAGAAGTGGTTTCCTAGAATTCCTTTATGTAAGGTTTTGTTGTTGTTGTTGTTTTGGCCAGTGTCACTTTCTCTAAGACACTGTCTTTTTTCACCGTGACCACTTTCCTTCTGTCTTCACTGTGATCCAGAGTCTCTTGAATGACAAATGATGGCATCGCCAACATTCCACTGACTGTGACATTATCTATAGTTCTATTCATGTTTGGTTCAAATTTTTCTTCTGATGTCATCAATTTTTGTCTCTCTGCCATACCTCCCTCTTTGTTGGCCAGTTTTCCCTTTTGTTTACCAATGCCTTATGGGTTTTTCATGGGGAGACAAGAAGACAGCACAACTACATACTTTGCTGTTACCCCGTTTGTGTGTGAGCTGAGCTCCATGCTCTCAGGGGCCTACCCCTTACACCTAGAAGTCTTATGACGTGTCCGTGATCAGGACTCAGGTTAGTCACAGAGCTGCCTGTGGCCACATTTGTGCTTTATGTAATTTTAGTGAGTACACTGTGTCAGCCTGAAGTAGAACTGTGCATCGAGGGGCAGTGTTATTCACACTGTGACAGCTGAAATACACTACATGTGTGTTGGAACTGAGCAAAATGAGGGTCGCCTTGGTGCCAGGCTTTAGTGTATGGATATGCATATGCGTTCTTTTCTCATTTTTTCCATTTAATTTTATACTCTATATAAAAAAAGGCAATCTTGATTTCATGTCTTATGACCACGTGATATTTTATTGTGTATTTGTACCATACTTAATTTAAGCAACCCTCTTTTGGGATATTTGGGAGTTTTCTGTCCCAATTACAAATGCTGTTGCAATGATCACTGTATAGCAAAATGTGTAAAAACTATTTGGAATGAATATATTTTTAGTGAAAGCACTGCAGGGTGTATTTTCTTTTTTTTTTTTTTTTTTTTTTTTTGGTTTTTCTCCAGTACCAGGAACCGAACTCACGACCTTGCGCTTGCCAGGCAGGCGCTTTGCCGCTGAGCTAAATCCCCAGCCCCACTGCAGGGTGTATTTTCATACATACCTTTCCCAGTCTCCTTTAGAAGAATGTTCGCATTGAGGCCCCCATCAGCACCCAGCATCATGAGATGCCACTGCAGGACTCCTAAACATTGAGAATTATCACTCTGGTTTTCATTGTTGCTGTTTAATTTTTTTATTGGTACACATGTACGGTTCCTAGTGTTTACAGTCCTGGTGTGGAGTTGGCACATGTAAATAACACATTCCTTTTTCATCCTCCTTCCCTGCCTCCCTTCCCTCTCCCTCTATCTCTTTCATTGTTGCCATTTTAATAGGTAAATATATATATTTTAACAATTACCTTTTATTGTGATTAGCTTAAATATTTTTCATGAGTTTATTTGTAGTAAATAAATTTTGATCTGCAGAATTATATTATGCTCTGTGTAAAATTCACCTATATGTGCCATTCTTGGTTTTACCCAGGGATTATAAAAGTATTCATGGGTCTTAGTTTTGCAATGTGGCCTCCAATTTAATTTCCAAGTGTGTTTGCCCTTTCTGTATTTCTGTCTCTCTCCCTCTCTCAAGAAAGAGAAAATAACCCCAAACCTGAGCTAAGTTCTAGTTAATTTTTCATTACACGAGTTTCAGGAGATGGGGTCAAAGAGAGCTAGTAGGGCATTCAATTATGTGATTAAGTATGTTGGAAAGGTTTTTCCCCCCTCAGGTGTACAATATTTTACTTGGTCTTGTTTTTCAAGTGCACTGAAGTGTAACTAAATGCTTTTGGGTACTGCCATTATGTAAAGAAGAGATCCCGTCTTGTTAAATATTCCTTCACCAACTGTGTGGTTCATGAAGTTCTGGCAGTGAGGACCTGCAAGAGAATAGGCTTAGACACTGGACAGAGGGTGGGTGGGAGGTGGGGACCCAAGGAAAACTCAGGATTGGGGTACCCCGTTGCCCCTCCCACTGTACACTAAGAAGCAATTGGTTCGCACAGATTGCTGTCTTATACTGTGGACAGGTCATTTGTCGGGAGGGAGGGGAGTAGTACGAGTAACCCTCGGCTCATCCAAGGGCTCAAGGTTCTTGGTCACACACCACGCAGAATTGGGTGCTGTCCTTGTAGAAGGAGCCGAACTGAGCTAGAGCTTGGACTAGAGGAATAGAGACAGGCTTCCATGTCTTTTTGGCTTTAGGTTGGGGATAAGGGAGGCTCGGCAAGAAGATGTCCATTGAAAATGTGGACGGGAAGCCCAGTAACCTTGTGGAGCGAGGAGGAACCAGAAGCTACACTTTCCTGAGGGTTGTCCAGCCCGTGTTTAACCACAGTATTTTCACTTCTGCAGTCTCCCCTGCGGCAGAGCGCATCCGCTTCATCTTGGGAGAGGAGGATGACAGCCCAGCACCGCCCCAGCTCTTCACCGAGCTGGATGAGCTTCTGGCCGTGGATGGGCAGGAGATGGAGTGGAAGGAGACAGCAAGGTGAGGCATGGCTGTGGTGTGCAGTGCTGACCTGGCCCAGGAGAAGGGAAGCGGATGAGGCCGGCCTGCCTTTCCCCAGCTTCAGCCCTCAGGTGGCCTGCGAGCGGTGCGTGTGGTGTTGGCAGGCTGAGGAGCGGGCGAGTCTGTTCCCTTTCCCCTTTCTATCTGCAGGGATGCAGACTGGCCTTACTGCACTCCTGCAGCACAGGTTCGCTGGTCTGTGGTGTTATGAGTTTGATTTTATAAGGACTGAGTGGTAAATCTCAGTTTATATGCTATTTAATAGTAAAATACTTTCTAGAGATAATAAACTCAAGCACCCAAGCGTGACAGTAAGAGATATCTGTTCACGTATCTACAAATGCCAGTGTATCTTGTCCTGATGAGGGAGTGTTATTAAGATAGTGTTGATTATAAGACCCGGTTGGTATGATTTCAGCTAAAAATTTTCACTTTCTAAGTACCCAGCTGAAAGCAAGCAGAAAGTTCACCTGATTTTGGAGTTTAGGGTCTTCAGTTTACTGTTATACTATGTCTTCACTTAGTTACATGACATTCAGTTTCTTAGAACTTTAGTTTATTCTCAATAAAGAGTGGATACTAATGTCTACCTCATACAGTATGTATGTATGCTATTTAAAATGTGTAATGTAGAAATGTCATATACATGTATAGTTGTATCATGAATGCTTATATTCATACATGTAGAGCAATGTATATAAAATGCTTTGCAAATTACTGAGCAAGCCTCTCAGCCAATTGCATAAGCCTCTTAAGTTTTTATGAATTACATGATAGTAGAGTTTTTTCTTATATGTATTCAATTACATATTTAGACTAAATCCTCTTCTGTGACATGTACAAAATATATAATAGAAAGACTAGAAAGACTGATATAATACAGTTATTGGTCTCTTGTCATTAATGCTAGAGATACCAATGTACTTTACTTTTCTAAACAAAATAATTTAAAGGTATACCTTTTATAGCCTGTACTTTGAGTCAGTTCAATCCAGCTAGGGCTTTTTTTGTCTTTTTGAGACAGGGTCTCACTATGCAGGTCAGGCTGGCCTTGCGCTCACTTTGTAGCCAGAGCTAGCCTTGAACTCACAGTGATCCTCCTTCCTCAACCTCCCGAGTGCTGGGATTACAGGCGTGTACCACCATGCCTGGCTCAAATAGGGCTTTTTGAGTGAGTAGTATATATGGCCAGCACTGTTTTAGGTACTGAGATTCAGGAGTTAACAAATAAACACATTCATAGATCTTTGTATTTTATTGAAAAGTTTCAAGTGAGTTCAGGATAATAACTTACCATCTGAGGTATACCAGTCATTATCCCAGCTTTGAGTTTAAGAAAAATAAATAGAAAAGAAGTGAATTTCTTCAATAAGTGAATTTCTTCTCCTTGATAACAGATGGAAAGGGATCTATGTCTGCTCCTCTATTCAAGATAGCTCATGTTGAAGTTAGAAAGAAGTTGTTATTTTTATCATTGATAATCAGTAAGAGAAGATAAACTATAAAGAAGCAATTAGCCAGTAGTCTTTTTTTTTTCTAAATGAATACTTTTTTAAGAGTTAAAGGAAGAACCTTAGTTTCATGCAGTATACCATTTATAATCAAGTCTTACCAAGTTGATTAGATTTGTTGTAGGCTAGGGCCTCAGACTTATAATGGTTTATAGATTTATGGATTCTAATTTCCACAGTTATGAGTACTATGAAATGTCTTCAGCTATTCAGTATTTTTAATGTTAGAGAAATTTTGTAAATTAATGCATTTGATGATGGTGGAAAAGCTCTTACTTTTCTAGAATTTCTAGGTAGATTGGCCCTGCAGACACTTCTCCTTTAAAAGTTTAATGTAATCTGTGGCGAATTTATCTTTTGTAATTTAATCATGGTCTGAAAAGAAAAAAGGCATTGTATTTTATTCTTGGCCTTCATAGTAGTATTAAGAGGCCCAATTTTAAAGTACTTTATTTGCCATTTGTTGGGTAATTCTCTTTCTAATAGACACCTACATACTCTTCTGCTTGAGAGCTAATCAGCACTTTTCACCCTCAACTTAAAAAGCTCTTGGCAGTGCATTTATATTCCATCTCTGATACTCTGTCTTGAAGCTCTTTATTCTTTGCTCTTCAGATATCTTCCTATGATACAGTAATTGTCTTTTATTCCCTTCTGTAAGAATTAGGCACTTGTGTACCAACAGTCTTCTGTACATTTTTAGTCCATAAAGCGTCCTCCAGAGGAAGGTTTCCAAAACAAAGTCTTCTGCTAGGATCTGTGCTTCATTCTTTTCCTCCTTCCTGGTGGAAAATATGGAGCAAGACCTGTACTAGGCATACTCATGTAAGTGTTAGGAGATATTGCTGCGGTCTTAGTTTTGCGGCTCACTGGTTATTTAAACATGACCACATCCTGTAGTCTTCTTAAGCCTGAGTTTCCTATTCTGTCAAATGGTTTGCATCCTCTCCAACACTGAGCACATTTTATTGCTCTAACAGTGTATTCCTGTGTGTATACTGGCATCATCACTGTGATGCTAAGAGCTGCTTGGATTCTTATTTCCCTCTGAAATTCTGTGAGTCGTTAAGAGTGGAATGCTGGGGTAGTTTCCTGCTCTCTACTTCAGTCACAAATAGACTACTTACTGTTTTCCTTAACTCCTGGTCTCAGAGGGGCGATGTGATCAGTAGTTCATTATCTAGGTAACCCCGTGTTAGTGAGATGGGTATATTTCCATTTAAGACTCTTAAAGATTATGATGTCCATGAATTCTTTACCCTCCTTGAAAGACTATTTTAGGGAGGGGAACCCATGTGCCATTTTGGTGATATACTCAACCCTGGGAGACTGTACTCCTGCCAAGGGAGGGTTGGGAGAGTACCGGATGCTGGGAGGAAGCTGTCCAGAAAGAAAAAGTACTTACAAATAGTCTCCACTTTATAATTTCTCTTGTGTAGGACTTGCTGCAATGACTGTTTATTATGTTTATGATATTACTGTTTTCATTTGGTTTTTTTTTTTTTTTTTTTTTTTGGTTTTTCTCCGGTACCGGGAACCGAACTCATGACCTTGCGCTTGCCAGGCAGGCGCTTTTGCTGCTGAGCTAAATCCCCAGCCCCTTCATTTGGTTTTCTTTGTTTCACTAATTCACGTAAAGTCAGTGACCCTGTGCTTGGTTTCTCACTGTGGTGCTGCTAGTGCCACGCAGGGCCTGGCTCCTCAGAGGTCAGTAAGCATTTGCTGAATGTGTGATCACTTGAGAACTGATTGCCTCAGAAATAACTCTTCCAAATATAATAGTTTCTTAGAAATACTGATTAGCCAAAGTTGAATTTCTGTTATAACTTAGGTCTTTCTGACTGACGGATAGCTGTGGAGTGACAGACCTAAGGTGCCTGGGACGTCACTGATGAAATGCAAAGAGGGCCTGTGTTTAAAGTTGCAGACTATTTCATCAATGTGCCAGTGATACCTGCGTTTATATCTCTAACCTAAACTTCTTTTCTTATTTAATTGAATTAAATATTTAGAGGAGTATTAGGAGTCTCAAAATTAACATGTCTACATTTGCTCTTCCTGAAGATCTCCCTATCTCCATTAACAACTCCAGTCTTCCAGCGTGGCTTCCAGAGCGCGTCCTTGACACCTGTCTTTCGCTGCACCTGCTATCTGATCAACTGGAAAATTCTGTTTCCCCCTCACAGACCCTCAGCTGTTCAGAGCCCTCAGCATATTTCAGGTTCAGTACTGCCATGGCTACCATCATCTTTTGCCTGAGGTCATTGTTTTGGCTTCCTTGGACAGGCCCACTTCCCCAGTACACTGCTGTCCTTGACCTTTTCTCCTTTTACTCACTCGTCTTGGGCTCCCCGGGGAGCCATGCTGCCCTGTCAGAGCCTTGGTACTGCGTCCCTCTGTGTGGTTCCTTCCTTCCCTTTCTTCAGGTTTTAATTCAGATACTCCGTTTTCGGTGGCCGCCCTGTCTCTGACTGAAACCTTCTTCCGCACTTGCTACCCCTCATCCCGCATCGCTTTTTCTTAGCTCTTAGCCCCATTTTGCATGTTGTACATCTTTTATGGTTTCCTCTTACTGGAATGAGAACTCTGTGAGGCCAGGAATTTTCAGCTGTGTTTGTTCACCACTCAGTTCCCAGTGCATGGAGCTCCTTGACATGAAGTTAACGCACAAGAAATAGGGATTAATTGAACAACTGAGCAGAGAAGAAAAACCTTGATTCTTAGTGTGCAGCTCTATCGAAATTCTGTGAAGTCTGGTGATTATGCTTCCATAAATGTTCATATTTTCAGCAGTCTTGTGACATACTCTGCTTCAGAATATTGGTGCAGTAATTTCTGACTTCCATTCTGAGGTCTAGTTTCCAGACATGAAGAGTTTTTATCCCACCTATTCAAGTTTTAAACCTACCACTGGTAATGGTTAGTGCTTAGCAGGGATTCATTTTGTATATGAAGATGTGGAATGAGTCTATTTCTGGTTAATTTATAAATTACAGCATCATTTGCTTTTTGTGAAAAGCCAGTTGATAAACATCTTTTAGGGAGAGTGTGCTGGGGATTGAACCTGGGATTTCATGCTGCTAGGCAGGTGAGCTACCACAGAGGGACATCGCCAGCTGGCAGATTATTTTATTCCAAAGACATGCAGCCTTCTCCAGCTCAACACAGTTTCTAGTGTGTCTACACCACGGCAACACCCATGTTTCACTTTTAAGGTCTGTGCTTTCCAGGTTAGCCAATGATTCGATTTGACCAAGAATATTCTACACTGAGCTTCAGCACTGCTGTGGTTTCTATCCTGCTTTCGTGATTTCAGGTTGGCTCTTTACCTCAAATGATAAAGAGAATATCTTCAGTAATAGGGGAGACAGCTACCGAAGTCTTGGGAAGTCTGAGTTGTCATGTACACGATGAGCAAGAGAAGTCTTTGCTAAGTTTGCCACCCTCTTTTTTGATATCCTTTTACTGTTCTTTTCATTCCTGTAAGTTAGAACTTTGAATTATCAGTGACTCTTCCAAAATACAGCACAAGCTGAAGACTGCACAGGGTATACTTATCAGACCCAAGAAATGTATCTGACCAACGGGACAGTAAGGAAGGCAGCTCACTTTAATGGTACAGAACATCTGAATGTGCAGTCAGTAGAGAAGGTGACCTCCAGTAAGACAGTGCTAGTGAACATGGAGCCCTGTGTAAGCGCAGAGGAAGCCTGAGCTTCTCGTAAGAATGAACATCAGCTGGGGGCTCACAAAACAGACGGGTGAAGAACCATTCCTAGTCCGGCTTTGGCACTGGCCCAGTGTCAGGAGGAGGGGACCTTTTTTCCTTCCATACAGTCTTTATTTCTTTAAGTAAAGAGTATCGCTGCAATAGGATTATGAGTTTTAGGTTTTTCTGCAGTGAATTTTCCATTAAACTTGCCATTCAATTGAATGTAAGTTAAAGATCACTCACCCAGTGCAATTCAAACCGCTGCCAAACCTGGGCGAAATGGAAAGCTGTCACAGCTTTCAAAAAGCACAAGCCAACAGAGGAAAAGGCTGCTGATGTTTCATGTCCAAGGGGACAGCACATATGGACAGCTACTTGTGTTTCTGTTGAGGCAAATGACCTGCTTTACCTCTGGGGAACCTAATTTAAGGTTCTCCAAAACACACTGCACACTTTGAGAGAGACGGTTCTCTTTCCAGTCAAATTGACTTCTCTGTCTCCTCTACTGGATTATTTTGGGAAACTCCATTTCAGAACACATTTTTTTTTTCTGTAAGGAAAAGTCTCAAGGAATCTAATCATCCGTGTAATTATATGTAGTTATATCTAGTAATTACATGCAGTTACTTTCACAGTTGTTCTAGGAATGTAAGAATTCTCCTTAAAGACATCATCTATCCCAGGTACATACTAGCATTTGCTTTGTGTGTGTGTGTGTGTGTGTGTGTGTGTGTGTGTGTGTGTGTATGTGTGTGTGAGACGAGACACTTATTATTTGCAAGAAATGTGTTACATTTCAATAGTTTTACATAGTTGGATTATATTCTAGTGCAAAGGTCATGTCTATTTTCCATTGTAAAACTGGCAGACTTTTAAGTCAGATTTTGTCTTTTCTTAATTATATTTAATCATATGATTGGAACATTGCAAAATTCAGTGATTCCCAGTGGGCCTCTGTTTCTTCAGCAAACAGTGAAATGCTCCTTGGTTGGCAGGCACTCACGGTGTGTTCGACTGTAGTGTACTCCATCATTATTCTTCTAAGACTTTGGAATAAGTAAACTTCACCTAAAAAAAACTCCTCCTTCAAGGGTGCAACAGTTTTGTAATTGCAAGCGTTTAAAAAGCCAACTTTTGAAATTAATTTTCCTGTATTATGTCAAGTATCCAAACAAGAGGAAAAGTCAGAAATGTATTACAAATACATGCTTATTCATAGTTATTATGAAGGGTAGATAGTGGCTTTTAGTGTACTAAAACTGAAAGAAACATGTCTGTCTTTAAAAATAAACATAATTACATGGTTCAAAAGGACCTTTACAGATTCATTAGCCCTTGGGTAGGCTGAACTTTGGTACCTTTGCCTTAGCCTTCTCTTTAATGGGTTTTGATTTGAATTGAGTAACATTTAGGGTTTTTTTTTCAAGTTTGTCCTTGATATTTGAGGAGGATAGACATTGCATGTACATTTTGTGGCATTACACTATTAGCAAATAATCTATTTCAGTGAGTTAACCATTATTTTATGCCTGAGTGCTTATGTTGGGAGTATAATTGTTCCTTGAACAATTAGAGCATTACATTGTGAAGGAATTTAATAAGTGTTATCCCAAAGTTCTCACTATGATGTTAGCTGTACTATAATATGACATCATCAAAGCATTCAATATTTAGTGAAGTCAAAGTGAAATAGATACTGAACTGAGCTGTCACATAATACTCATTCCTTAGGAAGATGGCTTCTAAGTAACTTGACTAGCTTTGAGACTTTACATTTCCGTTCCTTTGTGGTTAATTCTTAACCCAAGGGTTAGTGTTGTAGAGAAAGATGAATTCAACCCAACTGTGACTTATGATTTTTAAATATACTTTCAAAATGTGTTGAAATTTGTATTTTGAGTCTAGTCAGTTTGCCAACAACATAAACTGTGGAGCAGAATAAACATAAATATGGCCACAAAGGAATAAAGTTACTTTTGCTTCTTTTTTAAATAAAAACTTTATGGCACTTACATTGTTTGGACAGTTGGATTGTCTGAGTCTACTTAGACTGTAGTATCAGAATACCATAGGCTGGTAGATTTTTGTGGTAGGTAACAGAAATTTGCTTCTCACAGTTCTAGAGGTGGGAAGCCCAAGATCAAGGCAGCAGAGAGATTTGGTATCTCTGCACGACAGAGATTTGGTATCTCCACTTTCTCAGAGATGGCGCCTTCCGGTGGTGTGTTCCCATGGTGGAAAGGGCAGCCTATCTGTTGGGACCTCTTTGTAAGGGCCCTAGTGCCAATCATGAGGGCTCCACCCTCATGGCCAAAGCTCCCTCCTTGTGGCAGTATCACTTTAGGGAGGTTGAGATTTCAACATATACATTTCAGGGGATGCAAACACTCAGACCGCAGTAAGGATAGTGGCAGAAAATTATACATATTGTGTACAAGTGATACTTAACTTTCTAAGGAATAGGGCTTAGTATTAATGGCAGCCAATAGAAGGGAGACTCATTTAGGAAGATACTTGGGAAATGAAGGCTGTATAAAATATTACACTTTAAAGCATTTCTAGTTGACTCTGGTCATTCATCGTGGGCTTAAATTCTACGACCAAAAATTCTATTTACTAAGAATACTCTTAGAAATACAAAGCAAGGAGTCACTACACTCTTTATGGATGACATAATTCTGTGTAATCCTGACTCGATTTTAAATAGTGTAGAATCTTCTGCTTCTGGAGTCTGATGTTGAAGAATAAGTTATAGCATCACATACAGTAGATGTAAACATGGTTCGTATAATAGTCTCCAAAAGGTATGGTTAGGGATTCTGTGAGTAAGCAGGCTAATACAATCTACTTAAAGGTAACCAATGTAATATACTCTATAAAATGATTATTCTCAAAGTAGCCCCATCCACCTTAGTTATTTTTTATTATTTTAGTTATCCATAGAAGTCTGTAAGTTTATTTTGTAATGTTGTCATTTTTTCTCCTACCTCCTTCTATTGTTCTGTTGTAATTCCAACCCAAATGAAGGAACACTAATCACGTGTGTGTGCACACACATAAGAAGAGGAGAGATCTTTCTTTGTCTTTTGGAATGTGCCTCAACCACATTTGTAGAAATGAACTAGGTTCAGTTGGGAGGTTTTAGGACCTCTTTGGTGATGGTGTTGACTTTTTTACTTTTGAGATAAAAATGCAAAGCTCTCCACTGCTTACGCTGTTTTGGGGGGGGACTCAGGGGAGAAAAGGAGGGTCTTACAGTTGGTCGAGGTTGGGGTGATGTACCATTAATGCGGAGTGGGCCATGTGGGAGAGGCCTCTTGAGGCGGCTGGAGGCATGGTCCTAGGGCTGGCAGAATACTTGTGAGTTAGGAGTGTTGATTCGATTTTCATTTTTTTCCACACTGGCTGGTCTCTTGATCTCTTTGCATGCCTGGCTCTCCTAGCGTGCTTTCTGCCCCTTCTCAGGGCTGGGTGAGAGTAGTATAAATAACACCTTATGCAGAACTTTCTCTGTTCTCTGCCGTTTGTTCCGAGCTTTGGCAAGTTAGGTGAGTGTTTAGCTCTTTCTGGGCAACTATTTTCAATCATTAAACTTTGAGTGAAAAATGTAGAGAAAGTAAATTTGCACCCCCCTCTTTATTGCTTCTGATATCTTTAAGAAGGTTTGGAGTGAGCAGAAGGAAGCACTGTCATTTGGGTTGTGATACATAACAAATGATGCAGCATTCCCTTTTCTTTACAGTGTGGGAGTCTGTGTGTAACTTATGTGGGTACAGAGGCTGTCACACGTGTTTTGCTTTTATCAGACTTTTTTCTATATATTGCAAGGTTACCAAAATGTCTAGGAGTCTTAGGAAGCAGAAGCTATGGAAGAGGGTCATTTGTTCCACTGCTAAAGTTAATACAAAATGTGTTGTTATCAGAATTCATGTGTTGTTCACTGAACTTGTGGTATTTTTAAACATGTATGGAGCCAGACTTGAAAGGTAAAGTTTTTATTAGAATGTCAATGAGAAGAGACCAGGTGTGAGACAAGAAATATATTTTAAACACAGACACATTAAAACAGGGTTACCTCCTTTAAACATCAACAAAGGGAAGTTTTACCTTGATTTTACCACTTCAAGCATCATGGTTTACAAATGTTTGAAATAAGTACTGTTTCATCACTAATATCTCACCTTATATAAATCCACCTTGTGAAAGCATCACAGAATTCTCACTGTGATGGCTATTTTTATACATCACAGGCTCCATCCCTATGGAGAAGTTTGATTTGAAAATTTTTCTACCTTACATTAAAAACTCAGTAACCATTCTTAGGGATTATATGGTTACTTTTAGGCACATATAAGAAACAGAGATGCTTTGTCTCCTCTTGTTTGCTTTTTCTCTCTCTCTAACTTGGGTAAAAAGTAGTCTAGCATTTCTGTTTGGGTGTATTCCTGAAGATAATGTAATTACTGATACAATAAGCTACTAAATGAAAGGAGATGTTTCACAGTTCTGTTAAGAGTGAAGATGGAAGCATGGACATTGCTATTTCTAGAGGAGGTTGGGACACTTGTAATTGCCATTTGCTAATTTCATCTTCTAGGTGGATTAAGTTTGAAGAGAAAGTGGAACAAGGCGGGGAGAGATGGAGCAAACCCCACGTGGCCACACTGTCCCTGCACAGCTTATTTGAGCTGAGGACGTGCATGGAGAAGGGATCAATCATGCTCGACCGCGAGGCCTCCTCCCTCCCACAGTTAGTGGGTAAGTGCACTGTTTTGGATTCCTGTGACTTTTTTTGCTTTATGAATCCATGAGTCTTTATCAATGCAGATGTCTACTACTATAAACACATTTAAATATTTTATAACATTTCTTCTTTCATTTTTGTTTGTGAAACTAATGTGATTTATTGAAGAAAATTTGGAAAATTCAGACAAATATTAGGAAAATATCAAGTGTCATCCATAATGCCTGTCTCTGGGAATAGCCATTTGTGACAATTTTGAATATTTCTCTCCCAGTTCAATTCTCAATATTTTATGCTTTTCAGTTTTACTATTGCACCAAAGGTCATATTTATAGGCACAAATTTATATTCATTTCCTTGGCTTATTAGCATAATATTTTGCATAGGTTCAGGTTCTCTCCCCTGCTCAGCCTGGTTGTATTGGACTAGAAGTCTGGATGTTAGATTTCTAGCACTCCTTCACACTTTAGACATCGCATGAGCCTACTTAGGTTTCATCATTTGTAGAGTAGTGTTTACAGCTACTGTAAGAAGGGACATAGTGTAGGTCCTGGGTGGGATCTGACTGTAAGTGGCTGTTAGGTATGTGTGTAGAGAAAGATTATATTGGAACAGGGGGGCGGAAGGACTTTATGAGTTAGTGACTGAGTCAGGACACATTTGTGCTGAGTCTCATTTGTGGAATTTCTCTGCCTGAAATTCTGCCATGTAGACATTCAGTTCACCCAGAAAGACAGGATTTGTTGTCTACACAAAGCTACGTGCTCTGGAGGGGATCATGTTTAGATTCTATAAGACACAGAGAGGTATCACAGAAAGAATGCTGGATTCAAATTCAAAGTTTGGGGCTTTAATCAAAGTTTCCCTGTGGTAGCATGGATGAGCAAAGGCAGAACAAGTTATCTTACTCTTTGGAGGCTGAGTTCTTCATCTGTGAAAACAACGTGAAGGGAGACCGTTCAGTCATTATGAGAATTAAACAAGATCATCAGTTGTAGTTGTGATTTTATCCCAGTATACTTAGCTTATCCAGCTCTTCTAATGTATAACTAAGAGGGCTGGAGGACCCTGATGGAGTCAGGGAGAGAGATGCTGAGAGACCCTGAGAGCAGGGGAGAAGGTTCCAGAGGGTGCGGTGGGCAGAGCTGGAAATAGATGGACAGCTTCTTTGCTGTTCTTGGAGCTGATCAACAAGGGCACTAGAAAGTTGAATTAAACCCTTGGGCTTTTTTTGTAAAACTGTCTTTATGATCTTCAGCACCAGGAAGAGCCACTGTAAGACTCTGTTGGTCTTCAGTAACTAACTGATCCTGTCCATGTGGTAGAGACAGAGTCCCACATTAAACCGGAATCTCTTTAGCCAGTGGACACAGAGAGAAAGTCTGGTATTGATGAATTTAAGAAAGGTGAATCAAGGATTTGATGTCCTTGCTTTAATTTTCCATTACTTTTTATCACTAGATGTGAACTTTTTCCTCTAACTCCCATGCATTTGCTTTGAAAATTGTCATTGCGTGTTAAAATTAGACAGCACTCGGTCACTTTGAGGTATCATCATTCACTAATATGTCACTCCACAGGCCCTGGGGCAAGCAGCTGAGAGCCAGTGCTGTCATTCCAGAGCTGATAATACAGAAAAGCAGTTCAGAGGCAAACCACACGTCACAAGCAAAACAAAGGGAGGGGAAAAGGCCAGTTTTGCAGGCATGGGAGGAAGAGTGTGATTGAAAGAGTATAACTGGCTAATGAGAAATACGAATCCACCAAAAGAATCAAAACCTTACCAACGCTGAAACTTGAAGAACAACAAGGCCTGACTTCCATTTAAGTGACAGAGGATGGCAATGTACTTTGAAGAGTTACAGTCATTCTTTAGTTATCAAACCCTTTTTTAGCAGAAGATGAAGTGGAGTTGCTTTGTCTTGCATCATACTGATAATTTTGAGTCCAGAATTATGTACAATTGTCTTAAGATACATCTCCCCCAACACCACAATTTTATTTCAACAAATGAGAAGAAAAAGAAATAATAAGATGTGTTTTATATCCAGCGGGAACATGGTTTCCATACTTCTTTGTGTTCCTCTGCTTCCACTTCTCCTGGCCCTGACTCTGAGAGCCTCCCACCTGCCCGTAGGCTCCAGAGCAGTCTGGAAGGTCCACAGCTATGTGGGGCCTGAGCAGGGCGACTGTGTGGGAGATTTCACTCTCGCACTTCCACAGAAATTCAGTCTCATTCTGACTCTCCTTGGGGCCTCTGTGTGCTTTTCTTCATGAAGAGCCACTTTTGCATGCTAATGGGATAATTTATCTTTAAAGTATTAGAAAGGATAAAACATTTTCATGGATTATTTTAATAGGTCTAGTACTAGCAGCATCATTGCCATTCTACTTTTAAAGAATGCCATTCATGCATGAAGCCAAGTACATGGGAATTTCCTTCCCATCCTCAGCTAAAACATTGTACACCATTTCAGATATTTTATTATGATGAAAAATGGATTTGGAAGTGTAGCTGTATTTTTGGAGCTCATTTTTATATGTAAAGGCATTCCTGTGCTGTGCATGTCAACAGATGTCTGAGGCCCATTGTGTCTTGCTTTTTACAACTTTTATATTTTCAAAATGGCATTGTCTTTATTGCTTTCTTCCTTAATCATGAAACTAAGATATGTTTGTTTTTAAATAATCCAAAAGAAACATGTCACAAAAATAAAAATAGTAACCTTCCAGAACTATCCTTTCATTATTTTTTCTGTGCAACTCTGTTTACACATAGATAATTTATTTCCCAAAGTGGGATCATACTATATTTCTTTCTTTTCTGAAATTTAAAAATATAATGTCAGTATTTTCTGTGTTACTAAATATAAATTTAAACATAATTTTCATTACTGTGAAACAGCATCTGTTACTGAGCATTTAGGTTGACTTCAAGTTTTTATTGTAAAGAAAGTGAACATTTTGATATATTTTTTGGAAATTAGTTATTTTCTTATTATAGATTTCTAATGGCGAAATATTCAAAAGTTTTGAACATACTGAAGGATTTTCATGTGTATTTGCCAAAAGATCCTCAAGAGCAGTTGCGCTAGTCAGTATGGTTACCATCAGTTGTATCGGTCAGCTTTGCCATGGCTGGAACACCACCCAGACCCAACATACAGACCGGAAGGAGGAGATTTGTCATTTGTCTCATGGTTTCAGAGGATTCAGTCTATGGTCCAGTCAGTTCAAGGCAGGAGCATGGTGGAGGGCGTGATGGAACAAAGCTGTACACTTCATGGCACCCGGGAAGCAGAGCAGGGACACGGTGCCAGAGAGGAAGGGATCAGGGACTGACATAGCCCTCCAAGCCAGGCCTCTGTGGCCTGCCAGACACACCCTGAAGCGCTCTTTGCTAACCCCCTGTTCAGCTTTTGAGCCAACTCACAGTCCAGCTTAACTGGCATACCAGAAACTGGAATTGCCTACTGCACACACCCTTCACACATGAGGCACTGGTTTGTCTTTAATTTTTACTGCTTTGATAGATGAAAACGATCTTGTAATTCATAATATGTACACAACTTGTTTAAACTGTCCCCGTTTATCTCAAAGTTGAGATTTATCTATATTTTTTGTCCCTTTGTATTTCTTTGAGTAATACTTACCTGTGATCTTTGCCAGTTTTCTGTTGCGTGACCATCTTCCTCTTGGTTTGCAAAAGCTCTGCATGTATCAGTTCTTTGTATATAGAGCTTCTTTTTAAATAAAGAAAAATATTGCGTGGTATGGGGAAAGAGCTGCACTGTGAGTCAGAAAACTTGCTTTTCTTAGAGAGCTTTGCCTCTGATTAGTCTGTGTCCACCTCTCTAGACTCTGTTCTCATGTGTGTAACAGGAGCTCGAGCTTGCTGCTCCTTGAGGTTCCTTTCCACTCTGCTATCATCTGAAGGTGGCACATTTTCTCCCAGTTGGTAGAATCTGTGGGATTTGGAACTGAAGGCTTAATTTCAGTGTAGCTGTAAAATGTTGCTGCCCCCACTTTCCTTTTAAAGGTTTTCTAGATATGCTTAAAGAGATCCCTATAATGTGGGCCATTTTTATGGAAACTTAATGAAGGGCATAAGCCACACAGATGTTTTAACCTGTTCTAACTGGTGATTTCCAGGCATTAGTGACAGAGGACTGGTTGTGTGTATGTATGGATTGGTTTGCCATTTTAAGGGAGGGAGAGAGTAGAGGGAGGACCTGCCAGGAAGGGAAGATAAGAAACATTTTAATCCACAACCCTGGAATTAGAGTAGGAGTTTGATAACACTTGCAGCAGATATGCTGGGGGTGTTTGTTTATTTTTATGGTTCTTGTGTAAAATGGACTTTCCACATGGCATAGGACTTAAAGGGGAGTGAGGGAGTGTGTTCTGTAGGTACCTGATTATTTTACATGGAACAAAGGCCTGATTGTAAGTACAGGATCAGTTCTGAGAGTTTTACTGAGTGGAGTTCGTGTAGTCAAAAATATTCAGAGATAACAGCCACTCTTAAACCAAAGTATTTGTAGGAGAAACTTCTGTCCTGCCCAGGCTCCCTAACAAGTGGTCCAGGGTTATGTGATACTTATGGCAGCCATGTCATCATATGAGGTAAATCCTGGATGTAGCTTCAGTTGGCTTCCAAATACCTAGTTGTATACAGTGTAAGTCGCAAGTTTCTAGCTGTAGGTTGTGAGGCCAGTTCTAGGAATACTTCTTGTGATGATGGGACTTCGAGAAGTGCCGTGAAGCCCAAGCAGAGCACCTTGAACACTTACAAAGAAGCAAGAATCCCTGGGAATGGTTGTGATGTTACTATTACCCATGACATTTTTGTCACACTTTTTCAAAAGAATACTTTTTGGTTTTTTTGGTAATTTTGTGTTTTTCTCTGAGATGTTTGCTCAAGAAAAAATTAGAGATGTATGCTAGCTGCATCTAGGTACCAGGAAAGGTAGGCATGGGATCCATCATTCTGGTTTGATGCAGGGGGCAAGAGCTGTACTTGAACGCAGTGAAGCAGCTTCCTGCCAGTGCATGTCTGGCATAGGTTCTGTGTTCTTTTGCCCTTGGTCTCGTTCTGGGTGGAGGAAAATGTTGGCCTGTCCTCGGCAGGCATTGGCACTATACTTTGATGTACTGGCTTGTGAGAGGATAACTTACTTCCTATTAAGTTAGAAACTTGCTCAGTAAAGTGAACTGTGGAGCTATTTCTGTGAAATATACCCATCTCTTACTTAGTTAAATGTGAACTAAAAAAGAGCTAATAGAAACATTTTTTGCTAAGCCCAAGATACGAAAATATCACAGAAAAATTTATTGTGGTTATACTGCACAATGGCCAGTGGAAGAAGACTAATTTGCTTTAGCAAGGCTCTAGTCAGATCTAAATAGGGAAAGTAGGCCTACTGTCTTAGAAAAGGTAAGAGCAAAATTTAGTGGTTTAATCTGTCTTGCATTGAATGAGTTGGCGTTCAAATGACCTGATACTGAAGTAGAGTATTTATTTTACCTTGTTCTATTATAAGGAAAATGTTACATCAAAGAAGGATTTGGGAAAATAGATTTAAAAAATGAGTGCAGTCAGTACATTAAGTCTTGCATGTTTTCTTCAAAGTTTTCCCTGTCGTTAGTATTTCTAATACATAATAGAGTTCATGACATTTTAAAATCTTTTTTAAAACTGAAAAATATAATAATGGTATACTTCATAGAAGGTGATTTATGTGAATCCATCATAATTAGGATTGAAAAAAATGTAACAAGAAAATTATACTTCTGTGGGAATACAGTTAACACTAGAATACTTATCACTGTCATTAGTGACAGTGTCCCTGCACCTTGTATTTTATTCTTTACTTTACGTGGGGAGTTGGAGATTTTTATGATAATATATTGACATTACATTACTAATGGACGTCCCTGAAGCTAATGTGGCTTTGTGCCTGAGCTTGATTTTTGTTTTTGTTTTGCTTCGCTTTGGTATCAGAAATGATTGTTGACCATCAGATCGAGACTGGCTTATTAAAAGCTGACCTCAAGGACAAGGTGACCTACACTTTGCTCCGGAAGCACCGGCACCAGACCAAGAAGTCCAACCTCCGTTCCCTGGCTGACATCGGAAAGACGGTCTCCAGTGCAAGTAGGATGTTCACCAACCCCGACAATGGTAATGCAGGGCCAGCTGGCTGCTGCTTTCTCTACCTGTCTGAATGTCACCTGCCTGTTGTCATCTGTGATTTACCCCTCTCCATATTTCTGCCTTTCTCCCTCTCATATGCCACAGTCATTTCATAGTGACACTTTTGGGCAGATTCAGTGTCACTGGGAGATTAAGTGTCACTGTAGGCTGCCAGTGTGGTAGGGCTGTGCCTGCGCCATACACACCTAATCTGATCATGATGATCTGGAGATAGCTCTGATGAAACAACTGAACACTGCAGATAACCAGAAAATGTGTAGATTATCTATGACCTCAGGGAATATTTTTTTATGATAGTTTGCCAGAATTTGGATATATTCACATATAGTTGCCTTGAAATTTTATATCACTGTTTGCTTGATATTTAAAATAGTGGTCAGCCTATAAATTATCATTATATCAAAGTAAGACCCAAGATTGTTTTTCCCACTTACAGACCCAACTCGCTCTTTTGACATCTGATAACAAGGGTCAGGTGGGGGAATAATCATTCAGAATGGAATATTAATCCAATCATAGCGCAATAGGGAAGGTGGTATGTCCTATTTACATTTTATTGCATTTGCCATACTTTCCTGTAAAGTATTTATCTTTTGTATCATCCTTTTAGTTTCAAATAAGTTTCATGATGGGGTACAGACTGGGAAGGGAGAGTTGGGTTTTCCAGAAGTGTGGGAAATGAACTGTGGGGCAGAGTTCTAGGCCTTGGGATGGTTGAGTTGGGCTGGGACTCCCGCTCCAACCCTCTGTTTTAGTAGTAAGAGAAATGAGCACACGAGGATCCCAATTCACTGCTCACCACTGCACTTTTAGAACAGCATTGTATGTGTTGTTATGGAAAGGTGGATTAAATGAATTGTAGAAACCAAAACCCAACTCATCCACCCTGTTTCTAGAAATGAGGTTTTTCTGACTTAATAGTATTATAGATATTTGGAAGAGTGCTTACTATGAGAGATTTACTATTTTGTTTTCAAAGCAAAACTGGTTTTAAGCAAATAATTTGAATAGAAATGTGCTTTATAAAAACATTCACAAAAGAGAGAATCTAATCCTACTATAATCCTAGATTCTAATCCTACTGCAATTCGGCGGTCCTACTGCCAACGGGAATATGGTACTTACTGATAGGAGATGTTTTGGCATCGTGTATCTTGTCTTTACTTAATTATTTTAAACAACCGATCCATGTGTGTGGAGTTATAGCAATTAATGTTGAAGTTTCTGTTAATATCTTATGTAATAACCCTCTTTCTTTTGTAAAATTAAATTCCAAGAGCTGGAGAGTCCTCCTTTTTTTAATCATGGGGTGAGTGGTAGTATAAAGAAGTGAGGAAGTGTTGTTTTCAAATGTTACTGTGTTTGTAAGTTTACACCATCGGGTCCTTTTATCCATGTGGTGCTCATCATTTTCACGGAGCTGCAGACAGGGTAAAGTTAGGAGCAGACGCATCCAGAAGCTGGTCTCTCATGCTTCTGGAGAAAGTGTGTGGATGTGGAATACAACTAAAGAGATGATACCACCATTGCCCGATCTTTCATCTGGTCAGTTGACCTCTCTACCTCCATGAAGGGTTGATGTTGCTTTCACCAGTCACTTTTTACCTGTGAAGTGTTCTTTAAGCTGGACAGAATCAGATAGGGAGGTGGACAGTTCTTTTCTGGCTATTCAGTTGATCAGTTTACACTCCAAAGCATGGGCTGTGATGAGGTCTTTTAAGTATGTTATTATTAGCCTTTGTGCTACTTAAGATTTGGCTTTTTGAGATCATGTAGCAGTGAATTTCATGGTACTGGAAGGTACATTATTGTAGATTATCAGATGGCAAGTTTTTGGCTTTCTAAGGTGCTTGTTCTTAACTTGCAAGTTTACATGGTTACTTTTTTATATCTTGGGATTTAATCGCTTAATATCTTTAAGAACTATGAACTGTTCTTAGAATAATTTTCTAAAATAAAGAATTATATAACTCTTGCTATTTTAATAAACCAGAATCTTATGTCTTTTGTAGTCAGAGCTAGATTCTAATACCCTCATCTAAAGCCTAGATAAACTCAAGTCACCTTGATTTTCTATAATAGGCAAGAAAATAGATCCAGTGACATTGCCAACTTCAGTTGCACCAGCAACATCATGATGAATAGCAAGATCTACGGAGATCTTTCAGAGTTGGGAATTTTCCCTTTCCCAGTGGTGTGCTGGAAGCCAGATTCTATCTACGCAGAGAGCCAGTTTTTGTCAAGAATGTTGCAAGCTGGTTGTTAAACACAGCTGCTAGTAAAACTTGAATTATATAAATGTATAATTAAATAACTATTAAAAACAAAGGTAAGGAATACTCAAAAGTCATTAGCTCCTACTTATTTTACTATAATCTGTGAGGTTGAGGTCATTCCGATCTATTGTGTCTGTGTTGTAGAAATACTGTAAAAAGACACACAGATCAACATTCAAGGACTTGTGGCTGGAGGTGAGCCCTGCTGGTAATGTTTCTTCCACAGAAACAGGCAAATGTTATAAAACGTGGCTTAGTTTATTGTTTTGAAAATTGTCACTTGACTTGATAGAAAAAATCTAATAATTCAGGTTAAACTTACCAGAATGGAATGTCTGTAGCTGAAAATGTGAATTGCACACAAATTCAAGAAATGTTTTTTGGTAACAAAAACTATTATTCAGTTTAGCTGAGGAATCTCCTGCCTCGCAGATACATGATTGAAGTCTGAAGCGCATCTTTGCTGTTTCATTTTTGCCTTATTCATTAACATACATGATAATATTAAGCAACGTGGATGTTGGAACTATGACTTTCGCCTTTCAACTATAAATTGGCTACTGATGCAAGAGCTTAGAAAAGATCAACAAAAGCATTCTGTGAGAACCAACTGACTGTGCAATTTCCAGTAGAGTATTGCATATTTTATTATTTCTACAATGTGTGCTGTATATCTTTTATAGCAGTAAAATTTACTACCCATGTACACACATTCATGGGCATAAACACATACTCATACACCTTCCAAATATTTCCACTACTAGCACCAAACTCTCTAGATCTATAGCTAAAATTTCACATTTTGTAGGGTTCTAGGATGGTCTGGCATTTAAGATGATTTTGTATTTTTAAGAAGAAATAGAAACCATTTTAATTTGTAATAAAATGGGAAAATCAGCTAACTTTCACAATGTTTGTTAGTGTGAAGTTGTCACTAGTCTGAAATAACTGTCAATTCTGATAGTCATATCTATAGGGACCAATTTTTAGGCAAATCTTATAACTTATCAATGTATTGATTGTGGTGGGAGAAGACCTGACCTTGCCCTCCGTGATCATGGGGTGCTGTTGGACATCCAGTTGGACTTAGACTATAAATTTCCTTTTTATCCAATTCAATTTAATGACCTCAGTTTTCGTTAGTGAAAAGTTGTTTCCTTCTTCCAGTAAAAACATTGGAAAGGTAATTTTGTACTCAGTTTTGATATCTGTAAAACAGATAATGAAAATAAAACCATGGGGGTGGTGACATATGTCTGTAATCCCAACACTCTGGGAGGGTGAGGCAGGAGGATTGCAAGTTGGGTTCCCCATTGGGTAGCTTTGTCACTTAGCAAGATCTTTCTCAATATCAAAATAAAAGAAGGGCTAGGGATATAGCTCAATCTGAAGGTACTGGATTCAATCCCAAGTACCATATAAAAGAAAAGAGCAAGAAAAAAAACCCGAGTAATGACATGTAAAATGTTTAGAATGGTAGCTGACACATAGTAATTACTAAACAAATGTTATTTAATTACATCCATGTTTAAGTACAATAACAGGGAAGATAAATCTCATGTGAGCTTGCTAGAATATTGCTTTCTAGCTTGCTATAGGCAGAAATTCATGATGTAGTCCTGATTGATTTCCTTTGCCTTTTTTTCTTACCCCCCCCCCATAGTATAAGATTGAGCCCAAGACCTTTGCACAGAGCTACTTTCCCTGTCCATTTTTTCTTTTGTATTTGAGATGATAACCCTAAATCACCTTGGCTGGGCTTGAATGTGGATCCTCCTGCCTCAGCATCCCAGAATGCTGGGATTACAGTTGTGACCACCATGCCCAGCTGCTCTAGGCCTTAGTGTAGGTGATACCAGCATGCTTTCCTCAGCAGCGGGAGGGGAGGAAGCACATTCTCTTTGCAGCTCTCTTGCAGAACAGCCTGCCCTGCATTGGTCTCACTTTGGGCTGGATGGCGTCATTGGGAGCTTCAAACCTCCCTGGGCATCCACGATGTGGGACAGCTGCTGTCTCCAGGAGACTGGAGCTGAAGCAGGTGGCAGTTCCAAGCGGGGCAGCTGGCTCCTAGGGCTTGTGCTACTTCCCCAGCCTTTGCCTGACATCTGGGTCAGTGCCTCTTTTACATTTGTGGAGACCCACAGCCTGCTCCCAACTGAACTTTGGGGCTTTCTGTCCAGTTCACCACTTTCATCTGTTGAATGAGAAATTTGTGAGCCACTTGTTGCTCCCACTGTCTCCTGAACCTGGGCTCCTCATTGAAGACTGTCTACTGCAGGAGACTTCCTCTTAGTGCTCTCCTACACAGCGCCTTGGAAGGAGTGCAGAGCACCTTGAGGTGTTCTAAAAGTATTGCTATTTCCTACAGTAGCATAGACACACAGTTATTAGCATTGCAGGACAAGCAATAGAAAGAAATCAGTTTCTTTTTGTTGTTGTTCATGGAAATGTAAGTGGGATCAGTCAGGCTCTTTTGCCTTGGCTGTGTCTTGATGGCTACTTGCTTTCAGTATTGGATCCCGCCGCCTTGACACCAGCAGCTGTTGGATCTCTCTGGGCCCGCTGCCAGGCATGGCAACATTGTCTGTCCCTCCATCAGTCCATAGCTTGGGCTGGGCTTTTTTTTTTTTTTTCCAGTACTGGGAATTGAACTCACGACCTTGCGCTTGCAGGGCAGGCGCTGTGCTGCTGAGCTAACTCCCCAGCCCCAGTCTGGGCTTTGTATTGCAGTTCACTCAGTTGTCTCTGGCTGGGGTGACCTGCTTTGTTCACCTCCTTCCTTCCACTCATACTCTGAGACATGCCCAAGTCAACAGGTAGGCACACATCTCCCTGAGGTCCCTCCAAGCTTCATTCTCCTAAGCAGACCATCATGCTGCTCCAGTTCTGGGATGAGTCAGGTGACAGCTTGTATGCTTGGGCCCATGGCACCAAGAACATGAGTCCTCATCCCAGGTGCTTTTGTGCATATAGTCAGCTCCTTCTCAACAGCAGCAACACACATCCCTGTATCATTCTGTGCTTTACTTTTCCGTACATTGTACAGCACAGATGAATATCCTGGCTAGGATCCAGTGGATGGTCAAGCTCTTCCCAACCTTGGAACAGATGAAGCAGTCCATGGAAAGTTTCTAGCAAAGTGCCTGAATGAAATTATTCCTTAATAACAGTAGCAATTATGGCTAATATATTTCTAATTCATCCATCAGGCACCGTTATTATTTTTCTTTGTTTTCCCAGGCAGTGACTGATCTTCCACATCTGTAATGTTCAAATATTTAAGTAAATGAGAACCCATTTCCCACTCAAGAATCATTCCTTCTCAGTATTTGCTAGTGCACTGGGCTCTTTATGGCAGAATAAGGATTGCGGGATAGAGTATAAGAGACTATTTAGCTTTTAACATTAAAAGTGTACTCTGCAGTCTTCTTTCTGAAGACACAGTGCCATCTTTTTCAGAGTTTTTATTCCAACTCCACTAATATGTTCCAGCTGCATGACTTTGCAAAATTTATGTAATCTCTTGAACCTTAGGTTTTATATCTGTAAAATAAGGGTAGTAATGTCTATTCTATGCATATAACCAGGAGTGGATGTGATATGTTTGTGTGGAGTGTTTAAAAAGCATTATATAATATGCCATTATCAGACACAGCTACTTTATCAGGAATAAAAATACTGTCAGGGTCAAATTTGATAATTTTCAGATTTAAAATTTGGGGCAGAGTTTCAGATTGCCACTGTTATTCTGAGTTCCGTTTTCTGGGTTTTTCAACCCCCACATAATTCTAATCAAGCATTCTTGGAGTCTTAAAAAAAAGGTGTTATTTTCACTAGCAACTTTATATTTGCCAAATAACACATAACGAGTTATCACTCATGGACTTTGTAGTATTTTTTAATTGAGAGTATAAAGACTGATCAGTGTTCTGCGCAATGGCATTTCTTAGCCATCAGTAAAAAAATGCATGTGTAGCGGGATGTCAGCTTGAAGTGATATTTTTAAATCTTACTAGGTAGTTGCCAGCCTGTTTCTCACAGCTAGGGTCTGTGGTAAAGGAACGGGAAAGGCCCTCTGTGTTCTCCCACAGTGAAGTCCCCTCCTCCTTCTCCCTTTGCAGGGAAAGCTGTGCACAGGTCTTAAGGGACACTGAGTGATTGCTGCTGTGCACATGAATGAGTCTCGCGGGGCAGGAGACGCTTAGGGCCACCTTGCTAAGGTCTGCGTCCTTCAGCCTTGTCTAACGGAGAAGGGGCGTGGGAGAACCAGGGGTCATGTCCTGGTCTCTGTGAGGAGCAGGAGGAGGAGGAGGAGGACAGAGGAACGAGGGACGGGGAGACAGAGATGGCGGTGTGAGCACTGTAGAATGCTGATTGGCTTCCCTGCAAGGAGGGAGGTGAGCCATCTCACCACGGTTCAGTCTCGTTCTGCTCAGACCCTGTTTCAGTGCAAACACAAAGGAGATGAGAGCTTTCTCAGTTTGAGGACCTTATTTCTTTAACAAAGCACATATTTTGTATTTAAAGTTGAATTTATTTTTTATTGGATATTAACAAATTCTGGTTATTTATGAGCTACAAAGTGATACTGTGCTATATGTATTCAGTAGGAAATAATGGAATCAAGCTAATGAACACATCTCTTCCCTCAGATACTCACCCGTACTTCTTGTCTGAAATGCTGCACTCTCTGGGCAGCGTCTCCCCGTCCTGCCAGCCTCCCAGCTGCTGGTAGCCATTTTTCTACTCTCTGCTTCTAGGAGTTGACTTTAGGGCTGAATGATATTCCATTGTAAGTGTATACCACCTGTTCTTCACCCATGCTTCAGTTCGTGAACTCTTAGGTTGATGACATCACTTGTAAATGGTGTAGCAAAAACCATGGGGGGGGGTCTTCAGAGCTTAAAGTTGGATTTAAATTGGGCCAAAGTTGCTCTTTTTAGCCTTTTTTATTTTAAAGAGAAAGTGATACAAAATTTCAAAACAAGATTAGAAGAGATTAACAATGGTTAATACATTGTGTGTTGTTATCTTTAAAGTAGTTGCTCAGATTACAAGCTATGGGCTTGAAAAATTGATCAAACAATATAAGCACAAACCTTTCTTTTCAATGAACTTACAGAAATTAGTAGTATAATTATCTTAGCTACCATATATATAATATATATATATATATATATATTCTTTTTCTTTTCCCTTTCTTTTTTTCTCCTTTCCTTCATCCTAATTGTTCTTTCCTTTCGAGCAGTTTCTTCCCCCTTTACAATATCTATTGTACCTTTTGGATCTTATTTACTGTTTCATTTTCTTACACTAGGGAAATAATGTGATGTTTACACATGTGAGTCTGATTTATTTTACTTATGAGTATGGTCTCAAGTTGCACCCATTTACCTATAAAAGTCTCCAGTTTATCCTTTTTTATGGCTGAATAGTACATAAAATCACCACATCTTTTTTATCCATTCCTCAGTTCATGGCCATTTGGGTTGTTTCCAAGATTAGCTATTACAGTATACAGCTGTTAAACATCGGTGCACATGTATCATTGTGTTATGATGTTTTTAATTTTTCTGGGAAGATACCCAGCAGGGGAAGAGCTAGGTCAAGTGAGACCTCTAATCCTAGTTTTTTGAGGAATCGCCACACTGATTTCCACAGATGGTACTGGCAAAAAGGGTCTTTAGCATTTTTCAACACTGTTTAGAATATTGAGCCAAAGAATCATCATTCTTTTGTGATGGTAGTAGTAGCAATAACGATACCTCCCAGTGTCTGAGCACCTATTACACCATGCATTGCTCTCTGTGATGATTCATATGTATCTAATATCTCTGCTTACAAATGAAAAACCTGAAATTCAGAAATGTAATACAACTTTCACAAGCGTAGTAGTTGGAGGAACCCAGTGTGCTTACCATCAGCATGCTAATCTTGCTGCAAGGGGCACGAGCTTCCATAGCCAGCATTTATTTCCCACAACCCATGAACCCAGGTCTCTTTTGTCGCGTAATTATGTGATGATGAAAGGACTCCCAGAGCCCTTCTAAGTCTCCCAAACGTAGAAGACAGTTGACTGTCTCTGCTGGCTTTCCAAAAGGAGGTTTCCAGGCACTATGTCTCACATTTATAAGTACAACACTGCTTTACTCTTGGGGGAAGTTTCTTGGCTAATAACAATGTGGAATCCACAGTGAGCAATGAATAACTACTCAAACATACAATTTTGCATTCCCAAGAATTCTAAAATTTTAACATGAATAAAATTTATTTTCTTTTTATAGTATCATCTAAAAAGCATTTTGCTAAAGAAATTTCTTTGGTCTGTTTGCATGATTCAAATACCGACAGACTCATTTGAACAGATTTAGCACCGTGCTTTGGACAAGCTGTTACCCCAGGGGAAGATAAGTCATTAACCCCATCTACCTTTTTCTGTAATCTGGACAGTGGATGCTGTCATTCAAATGTCAGAGCCCTATCATTTCTCATGAAGTCACAGTGATATACGCCAGTTCCCACCTTGTTTTGCCGGAAGTCAGGCGAAGGTGATTCAATAGAGACCATGTGAGATAGCAACAGGCTAAGTGGCTCAAGCATAGAGGTACATTGAGAGGATTACCGGAAAAGGCACACATATTATATCATCAAATTTTTGAAAGTTTGGTGTTAGCTTTGGGGAAAACTTTTTTCAAAATTTGATCTTTGGAGTAAATTTCTGAAGAGCGAAAACAAACCTGGCAAGGGCTGCAGAGTTCTGTCTCTCCCTGCATAGAACATAAATGGCCCCACAAATCACAGGGTTGTAATTTGCCAGTTTAGGTAGTGGATGACGTGAGCCCCCTGATTTTCATGCACACATGCAGCCAGATGGCTCCAGTCAGGCTTCGCTGAAACCCAGGTGCCAGGTCCCTATGGCAGCTCCATTTTATGCCTGTCTTTGGAGCCGGAGTCCTTGTCTGTCCGTCCCCTTGATGAAGAGGCTTGGCATCAGAGGAGTCTGTGCCTGCTGGAAGGAGTTTGCAGCTTTAGCACCCACACGTGATAGCACATGGACATGCTGAGGGGAGCGGAAGAGAGAGAAGCTGTTTGGGAAAATTAGTTATCACTTGTGAGGTTGGGAATAGCTGCTGAACTCTTGTACTCACTTCAGAAGAAGCCCTGTGCCAGTGATAAAATCCAGGTAGTGGCAGAGGATGAGCTGGTAAAGGAATGTGAAGGTTCTTGCAGTTTACCCAGTGTGACCAACCTCTTTTGGTTCTCACTGATCCTGCATTTTAGAGCGTCCTTGTGTGGGCCTAGACAGATGGGGGTGGGTTGTTTACACTCGTTTTTCATTAGCCAGGCTGGCAGGAATATGGGCTCTTGAAGGAGATCACTAAGCTGTCAGAAGAAACAGGAGGTGAAACTTGGTCAGCATGATAATGTGCATTTCTAAATGCTTCCCTCTTGACAAAAGCAATCTTGGAATACTCGTAACTGGTTCATTTCCCTTTTTCATTTTCTTAGTGCAATAAAAACTTGCAAGGAAATTCAATTATGGGAAACAATTAAAAATTCAGATTGCAAAGAGAAGACATCAGATTTGCTCCAGACAGGTGCTGGCACAGATGGCGTGCTCACAAGTCCTGTCTTTATTTACAGCTTTTAAACACAGACAGATAAATTAACAAAAATGTTTTTGGGTTTTATAATGTGCAGAATGCCCAAATGTGGCCATAAACTTACATTAATTTGTAAACGGTTCAATTTAAAGCCTGACCTCCCAAGTCACCAATAGTCTTTTAAAAAGACCATTTGTCTGCCCTATCTTTTACACACTTGTGTGAATGGATTATCTAATATTTGCTTTTGCTTGGATATGTTTAAATTGTTTATTGCTTTTACTATGTGATCATGTAATGACTATCTTTATTGTTAAGAAAAAACCCTCTTCAGTCAAATTGCACCTAGTCTGATGGGTAGGTACATCCAAGTCATTGTCATTCTTTAAACATAATTACACTGTTTGCTTCTTACTAGCCTTTGGAATGTAGTATCTGATGAGACACAAAGCCCAAATGAAACTCTCGTCAAGAAGAGGTTGATAGTGCTACCCTGTGATGACATCAACCTGGAGGAACCATAGTGCATATTTAACCTGTATCGTATTTCATCTTTGGTGTGGTCTAAGATTTGGCATGTGTATACCAAATACTGAAATCATAGTAAATTAACTCATGCCTGTGATCCTAGCAATCTGTGAGGCTGAGGCAAGGGGATTGCAAGTTCAAGCCCAACTCAGGCAATTTAATGAGGCCCTGTCTTAAAATTTAAAAATTTCCTTGGATTCAGTCAGTACCGCCAAAAGGAAAAAAGTCAAATAAGTATTATAAAGCAGCAGAAAATGAAGACTAATACGCATTGCTAAAGGGGTTTGTATTAAGGCATTAATTTTTCCATATTCTAGTGTCATTTTCCTAGCGATGCGAAGAACAGAAATAATTGGGGACTAGTTTGATACTCATCAAAGAAAATATTTCAGAAAGAGAAGTCTGAAATGTTGCTTTCTGCTTTTGTGAACAAGATCCCTAGAAGGGTCTGTTGGGCAGCTCCTCAGAAAACTGCTTACTAATCAAACACCCTGCCCCTGCGCTTGCAACTGTGCGTGACTTCCTTTTCACGTGCTTATGTGGTGCAAAGTTATCAAGTCCTTATCTGACGTCTTGAGATTAATGTTCACTACATGACTCCTTCTTCCGGATAGAATCCATGTTTTGTGTATTTGAGATGCAGGGTGGATCACCCGTGGAACCTGGGAAGCTATAATGATTAAGTGTAATTGTTCTTTCCTTTAGATTCCCTCACTGTGTTGGGATTTGTTTTGTTCACGGGTGAGGGATCATGGGAGGGGGTGTGTGTCACTGTAATGTGTCGTTGTTCTCCTCTAACTTGCTTGTGTGATTTGCTTCAGCATTTTTTCTTCTTAATCAATGCTTCCATCCTCATCCTTGCTGTGGCTGCTCATGTGTCCTCCTCCTGTCTTCTGCTTCTGACACTAAAGCCTGCAGCCCGCTTGAGAACTCAGTGCCCTGCCTAGCAACCCGCACCTCGGATGATGACCCCCGCGTGCGGCGCACCCCCAGCGTGGGATGGCTGAGTAAGTCCATGGCTGGGGAGGGCAAGGAGGTGGCAGTGGGCAAAGTGGGCAGCGAGACTGGGCCGGGGTGACTGAGTGGAGGGCACCCTCAGAGTGCCCGAGAGGGTAAGACAGGAATCCCTAAAGTCCTACTGCTAGTGTTTCCTTCTGCCACTGAGGAGTGCAGTGACCACGACTCAGAGTTCTGGTCGACCTACTGAGGTGAATCCAGTTAGGGACCTTGTACGGTGGTGGGAAAGTGCAGGGGTATGAGTCAGGGCTGGCACTGCAACTCTGGCTCCCTGTGGCCCTGCTCAGAAGCTCTACCCCTCCAGGCAGTGCAGGACTCTGCAGAGGGCTGTGAGCCCAGTCCTTCGGGATGGTGTCTCTGAGGGTGCTTGGAGAGTGTCAGGTGCCAGGGAGGAGGAAGAGCTTCTCAGTTGTGGATCTAAAAGCCCTCAAATGTCCATCACATGCCAGAAAGACAGAGGTGCTGTTCACAGTGAACGAGGGCAGAGAGCACAGGACACAAGTCTTTCCCTTTTCACAATTAATTAATTGATTGATTCATTGATGGATTGAGACAGGGTCTCACTATGTAGTCCAGGCTGGCCTTGAACTCACTATGCAGTCTGCGTTGGCCTCGTACTTGTGGAGATCCTCCTGCTTCAGCCTCCTGAGTGCTGGGATTATAGGTGTGCATCACCTTTTCAAAATTTAGAGCTTGTTAAGGAGATAAGACTCACATAAAACCAAGGAGGAGAGAACCTGAGCAAGAAGCCAGGTGGATCTTTCCCAAAGATTTCCAGATCCACTATACATGATGCAAATGTGCTTTAGTTGTCAAGAAGCCCATCCATGGTGTCATTTGGTTTTTAATTGTTTATTACTTTCCTTGGGAAGGTGTGTTTTTCAGCTAACTTAATGGTGTAAGTTTTGGTACATCCTAAAATAGTATTTGTTGAGTGACATTCTTCCCCAGCTTCTTATGGTGTAAATTTGATGTTTTAATGAACTCTCATGATAAGTTCTATGCCACTGGGTGTGATGGCACATGCCTGAGATCCCAGCACACAGGAGAGTGAGGCAGGAGGATCACCGAGAGTTTGAGGCCAGGCTGGGCTACAGTAAGTTCAAGCCCAGCCTGAACTGCGTAGTGAGACCCTGTCTCAAAAACAAAGCAAAACAAAACAAATAATGTCTGTGCCTTATAGTGATATGAGCACATGTGCTGCACATGTCAGTGCCGTGGGCACGGGGGTGTTGTTCAGAGGGGGCAGGCTGAGTCTTTGTACTTAGCGGCTTGCCCTGAATGAGGGAGATGGGAAACTGTGGGAGACAGCTGTGCGAGATGATCACTGAGATGACTGAACACACACATGTGACTGAACACACACAGGCACTCCGGCCTGCGCGCGTGTGCACACACACATATGCGCATGCACAATGGAACGATCTGGCCCAAGGCTGGGGCCAGTACCAGGTTATTCTTGAGGAAGCACTTGTAGAGTTAAATCTTACAGGAAGAGTTTGAATTTTGCAATGAGAAAGTCAGAGAAACTATTAATTTTATACTAACTTTCTATAAAGTAGTTCTAATGAACTTATGTAAAATTTTTTCTCATATAATAATATAAGTTGCAAACACTAGATCATTACTTTTTGCAAATTCTGAACAGAGTACTTTATGTGATACTGTTTGTTTGAGTAGTCTAGTGAAGTAGCCATTGTCATTATCCATAGTTTACCAGTGAAGAGATGAGGACTAGAAAAATTAAGTAAGTTTCCAAGATTACGGAGCTCATAAGTGTCAGGGGCAGGATGTGAAGGTCATAGAGTGGTTTCATCTCTAATACAGTGGGTGGTGTGTTACTTCAGTTAAAGTGTGGGAAATTCATGTGGGCAGATGGCCAAAAGATCTTCTGACCCACAGTGAAGCCCAGTGTGCATACGATTTTCGCTGCAGGAGTCATGCATTCCTCCTAATAATTTCTTATATTCCTTACTTACGCTTTTTGACATTTAAATTTAAGCGGGAAGTTCAGATACTGCTGCTTGGAGTCAGGCAGGATTGGGTTTTAGTCTTGAGTCTATTATTGCCGGCTTCCTGACTGGCCAAATTACTTCTCTCTTTTTTAAACTTGGATTTTAAACTATAAAACTGTGTGAAGCCTATCAACATAGGATTGTTGTGTAAATTGAAGTAGAAATATGTGAACTATCTAGCATACTGTTTGCTACTTAGTACATGGGCATTGCTATTAGAGGAATTGTGAAAAGAGTTATGGCTGTTTTTATTTTTTAAAAGTTTTATTTATTCTATAAATTGGATGTCCAGACTGTGCAGTATTTTTGTGTATAAAACATCAAGTAATTGACCAAAATGTTGAGTTTGTCGATGATCTGGAAATATAGCAGCTATTTGGAAATCAGCCTAAAGCTAAAACCTAAGCCGTTCTTTTAAACTGCGTATTTCAGTAATGAGAAGATTTTTTTCATCGTCTAGTTATGTGGTATATTCTCTCCCTAGACAGTCATGTCTGGTGCAGTCTCATTCATCTTCACCAGGGCTATCAATTCAATAAATTAAATACACACCTGCGGAATAGCAAAGATGTACAAGTTCATATCTTCTTAATATAAATTCCTCCTCTAATCCGTTTGTCCTGTGTCTTTTGTCGTTTAAAGTGCGAAATCCTATGTCCCCACTGTCGGTGTGAGCTTGCCCAGCCCAGCGTCCTTTTAAGGAGACCTATCCAGAACTGTTCAGTAGGGCCTGAGTGAAATTCTGTCTCCTTTATAAAATAGCTTTTGTGAATAAAAGGTCTTTTTGAGCTTAAGCATTCTGTAATTCCTACCGTCTGTGCCTGATAACCGATTTACTGTATATTGTTTTATGCTGCATAGAAAGCTCCATTAAGGCGCGTGTGGCATCCCCTGCTGTGCTCTCCAGGGCGGTGGGCATTGTACAGGTCAGAGATCTAAACGTTTCTTCGCATGCTACCTTGTCCTTACATGCGGCCAGCAGCTTCATGTTCACCGGATGCCGTGTGGGCCACAGTAAGCCCTTCATCAGAAGTGAATCTGGTTTATCTGGGAAAAAAACCCATATTTTTTGTACACCCAGAGCTGCTGAATTTTATTATCCATTCTAATAATTAATGGAATTTTAAAAAACTGCCAAAATATGAGCTAAAAAACAAGGTTTGTAACAGATTCCATTAAGTTAATCTTTCAGTATTCTTAGCTGATACTTTCAGGCCTACTGTGACTTGAAGGAAGTAACTGCCTTTAAAAAGCCGCCTTCAAAGGTGCTTGTGCGAAGTAAGCTCTTGTCACTTCCCATTGTGCGCGTCTTATCTTAGTTGTCACCTGAGGCCGACGTGTGCTGGGAGCTCTTACCCACTTCACATGCTGCCAGTGTATTGACTTAGAGGCTGGAACAAAACCAGAAATGCTTTTCTCTCACATATCTCACTGGCAGGTCTGAATCCAGCCCGGACCGCTGAGAACAAAGAAACTTCCCCTCCACTTTTCAGAACAGGTTAATGCCACCCTAAACGCTTTACCGTGATTACAGCATAAGGTGCGCTATCTTGGGAGATCCAAATGGCTCTTCACTCTGAGTGCTTATCTGTGAATTCAGGTAGACATCTAAAAGCTGGATCATTTGAACCCTTAGAAAACACCTGCGCTCTTTTGCAGTTAGTGGTGGATGGGATCAGCTGCTTCAGACTTTCAGGTCTGAGCTTCCCAGAAGAAAATGAGGCGTAGTGTGTGTCTGGTTACCTTCTCACACTCCTGGTGTCTGCCTTCACTTTGTGGTGTGTCTTTCTGGCTGGTGTGGACATTCACTGGTCCAGCTCAGCGTTTGGCGGGCAGGTTCTTATCCAGTGCACTGTTAGCATTACCCTAAGTATAGTCATGAAGTAAGGCCGCTTTTTTCTTTTTGTTGAAACTGTCGATTCTTGTTTCATCCAACGGTCAGGCTGCACAGTTAACGCTAGCATTTAAAATGGGACTAAATTTATTATTTCTTTTTGGAGCATTTCTGGAATTTAGCAGTTTCAGTAATTGCAACTTTTTCAGATTCTGGAGAATTTATTGATTAAATAAAAATATTTTTTTTGGCTCTGATTTTTTTCTTTTTGTGGTGCCGAATATCAGACCTAGTGATCCTCTACCAGTGAGCTACATCCTTAGCCCTTTTTAAGTATGTTCTCTTGAGACAGGGTCTCCCGGGCTTGCCCAGACAGGGCTTGAATTTGTGATTCAGCAGCCTCTGCCTCAGTCTCCCAAAGTGCCCCGCCTACTTGCCATGAATTTTCTCAGAAATATTTGGAACTTCTTTAGAAAAGTGGTGAATCCAGAGAGGTTGCTTAACGAGTGCAATTCAGCAGTTCTCTGAGTCCTTGCTCATTTAGTTAGACAGTGTGTTTGGGAGGAAAGAGCGGCAGGAAACTCACAGGTCACAGCAGCTGTGCGAGGCCTGGTGAGGGCTGCCTGAGAGTAGGAGTTGACCGCGCGTCTGCAGTGTGGAGCCAGCAGTACATAGTGTGCATTCTGAAGGGCTTTTTAGAAAAATGAGGTTAGAGGAACACATGAAGAGTTAGGAAATGAATTCTTCTCAAGGGGCACAGAGTTCTCAGTGAACCTCAAGGAATGGGACATAGTTCCATAAATGAAGATTGGAGTAGAAGCACGGTGAGGCATTGAAAAGCCACGCTAGACAGAGAGAAAAGTACAAGCAACCAGAAAGTGTGAAAAAGGGTTTGTGCAGAGTGGAGTAAGCTGACATGTAAAATCGGCAGGGAGAGTCTGAGGACTGGATGTGGAGGCGCTACAACAGCAACACAACTTGCCTGTGTTGCAGAAGACCTGGGAGAGTCCTTCCTCGTGGAGAGGCGTGATGTGCAGGGCGTCTTTGAGTGAGAGTTAGACCTCTTAGAATTAGACCGCTTAGAATTAGACCTCCTGTCGGTGGCTACAGGAGGTCAGGGAGGAAAGCAGGGTCTGGGCCAGGCTTGGAAAACTGGGGATAATGCAAGAAACCTGGTGAGGATGGCATCTGGAGAGCTTGGCAGCTGGCCAGATGTTAGGCGAGGGAAAGGAAGGAATCCAGGCTGGCACAAGAATCGAGCTTTCCGCCGGGAGAGTGCAGGTGAGTGTTGGTGCAGAGAGCCAGTTAGCGTTTCTGCCCCCATCATCCATCTTGCTGTCATCTGTGATCTGTTTTACTAGGAGACCTTAGTGTACTTATCATGGGCCAAGACTTCTCTGTATTTCTGCTATGTTACCGTGTTCTTAGCTTAGCTTTTTAGAGCACCATCGAAGCCATCCTTTGGGGTGCAGAATAACCACTGCATCACAGCTATTCATTGTCCAGCCAACCTATTATAGAGCACTTTCCTCTTGATGCCAAGCATTTTTCTTTCCATTTCTGTTTCTTTCTTCAACAGGTTCACGATGTAGGCTTGTTGAATGGGAATATTTGGGTCATTTATTATACCATTCCGTATATGTTTTTGGCCTTCAAAAACCAAAGCAGATCCAAGTATAATTTAAAAAGTTCCTTCACTGTGGCTGTTTTAAGTTGTAATTTTCAAAAGACTGTACAGAATAAAATCTTTCAGCAACCTGACATCTATCTTCAGATTTTTTTTTTAGTTAACAAGACTTTCAGAAAACGTATGTGGTAGGCAGGAACAAGGTGCAGTGTTCTTAAAATACGGATGTTCCTACCCACTTACAAAAGTTTATTCTGAGTTTCTGAACAAGGTCTCGTGAATTAGTTCTTTGATGTCTAGTATCGAATTGACAGTGGGCTACAATACAGTATATGCTGATTTTAAATAACTACAAATAGAAGGTAACAGAACAATGGAGAAAGAATAAAAACTTAGAATTTTCTTTATTTCAGAATACTGGAGACTTAGGAGAGATTTCAAGAGGAAAGATTTGGAAAACATTTGACAATTTGCTGACATAAAGTAGGGTTTTTGATTTTTTTTTGGTCATCAAAAGTTTGTGAAGATTCCAGTTTGTGCTTGACAACGTGGTGCTTGACAACGTGGTGCCTTAGTGTGTAATCAAACTCTTTTTCCTCACCAGATCGATCCCTTTTTCTGGTTTTCCCATACCTTTCCATCTTTTCCCCTCCTTTCAAATTGGGAACCTTACAGTCCACTTTGAGTGTCCGTTCCCCTGTGCCCGCAGGGTAGGCTGCGTGCGTTCCACGGTCCACAGTAACGCTGCTTCTCTCTGTCTTCTTTCTGCACTTACTGCCAGGGCAGATTCTCATTTCCTCTTACTTGGTTCTGATCCAGTAGCCCGCTGTGTGCAATCACTGCTCATACTTGAGTGCATGCAAATACACTGTACATTTTGCCTTCCGGTGAATCTCACTACACCCAGCCGAGAAGTTACCTCCTCATGTGGGAATGTTCACTCGTTCACACACACTCACATACCTCGACCCAGCATTCAAGGCCCGTTACACACAGACCCAGGGCTAGGTAAGCAACGTTTCCTCCTTGTGTACATCTCTTCACCGCGTGACATTTCAGCAGCTATCTACCATTACTGGAATTTGCTGAGTGTTTCCCTTTTATGGTGCCTTTCCTGGAGCAATCTGCACTTGGAATAGTCTCCTTGCCCCTGACACTTCCTATCATCGTCCCGCCCAGCTGCAGGGCCCACATTCTCCTTAAAGTCCTCCCAATTTAAGGTGTCCTCCTTGACCTTGAACTCTGAAAGTACCATTCTGAGATTTCTCATGTGATATCTAGGTCATTTGATTTTGTACTGTAGTGTGCGGTTACACAGATCTCTGCCTGTCCTTGATATGCATTTCTTAAGGGCAGGGCTCACATCTACTTCATTTAGGTACCTTCTGTCTCAGGTACTGGCAGACCGGCTGTGGACTTATCCTTCCTAGTCCCACAAGTAAACTTTTATGGAAAAAACTGTGCTCAATAGTTTATGTGTATTGTTTATGGCTACTTTGTTGCTATAACTGCAGAGTTGTGCAGTTGCGACAGAGACCATAGGGCCCATAAAACCTAAAATATTTATTATCGTCCGCTAAAAAGATTTTTGACACTTGCTCTGTAGTTCTGGTTCTCAAAGTAGACCCCAAGGAGGCCTGAGCGTTCCCAAGATTCTTCAGAGGGATTAAAACATCCTGGTCTAAAATTTTCTTTATATAATTAAACTAAAACAGTATTTTCCAGTAGATTGAGCACATATAAAAACATGAGAATCTAATTATATTTCAGAAGGCCATATATTAAATTTATTACTGTGGAAAATAGTTACTTTTCATAAAACTCTTCTAATATATGATGTATTGATTATTATTTTAAAGTGAATGAGTAGTTATTTTTCAAAATTGCTGTTTTGGTTTCTGGTATGGTAAATTTTGGTAGATAAAACCTGGTAAATACTCTTTATATTTAAATACTCTTTTTGGCCCTGAGACCAGGAAGGTTGACAAATGCTATTCCATTGTGTCTAGAAAGATTTATAGATAGCATGAATCAGTTATGTATAGAATGATTAAATGAATGAACAGCAGAACCAGATGATTAAAATAGATAAAGTGTAGTGGTTATGATCGAAAGTCTTCAAAGGAAAGAATAAGAGTCATGAAGCAGTGGTACTGACTGTGCGTGTGTGCCTTGGACTCCCCCTTGCCTTCCTGAGCACACTGTTGAGAAGAGTGGAGTGTGAGGGCCCCGATGAAGAGCAGGTCTTCCTGATGTCCTTTTGCTGCTTGCACGGCAACTAAGTCAGGGTGGGGTGGGTTTTGCTACAGTAACAGCATCCCCTCCCCCAGATCTAAGTTGCTTAATACCGCAAGAGCTTCTTCCTTACTCATGCGGCTAAATATCCAGTGGCTTCTCCAGGGGGCTGTGCTCATTCTCCTTAGTAAGGATCTAGTCTTAGTACATACTTCCACAGTCCCTGTAGCAGTGAGCCAGAGTCATGGTGTCACACAGGTGTCTCTTAAATTTGTGCCCAGAAATGGTGCATGTCACTGTCATGTGGCGGACATAGTGATGCATGTTGCCACACCTAACTTCAGAGAGTGTTTACCCTCTGCCTAGAAGGTGGAGATTCAGCACTATGTGGTGTGTGGCACTGTTGACTACCACCCACCCACAACAGAAACCATAGCCTTGATTTTGGAATGTGTCCTTGGCCAGGTTGAGAGCACTGTGAAGCTATGCAAGACCTGTGGGCAGAAAAGCTTCTCCTGTGTACTCTTGTAGGTAGAGGGCGAGAGTTTTTTCTTAACGAAGAACGGTTATGGTTGCCAGTTCAAGGCCTACCAATGAGCCAGTGAGACTGCAGTTTACAGGGCACTTCTGAGTTAGAATAGATTAATTTGAAACTGATAGAGTGTCTTTCATGCAAATATACAATAAAGCACTCTTATTAGACCAAACAGTGTCTGGATTCAATTACTGGAGACAAGTGAAGATCTAACTATGTGCATTAGTATGTCTGTGCACACGCGAGAGAGACAGGACAAAAAGCGAATGCAGTATTCTAGCTGCAGATATCAATTTTGAAGTTAATAATGAAATTTCTACTTGGCAACAAACAGTAGAATTTTACTTTGATGAAAATTGCTGAAAGAGTCTTAAGACATAGAGCTTTTTTCTGTGGTGAGCTGAATGTCCATGATATTGCAGTTGTCCTAGGAACTCGGCTCTCTTAGACTCCTCTGTGTCCTTCATTCTCCAAGCTCTCTGCTTGTTCATTTCGTGTTCATTCCTGTTCTTCCCTGCCACTCTCCTATAGCTGCTCTCTGTCGGTCCTTACCGTTCCTTGTGGACAACTTCAGTGAGCTCTTCTTTTCCCAACCACTGTTCTCGCTTCTTTAAATCCACCCTTTGCAGCAGCCGCAAGAACCCATCTGAGTTGCAAGGGTGAGCATACCTTCCCCCTGTTGAGAAGCCTTCAGTGAACACCCTGTCGTTTTTAGGCCCAATCTGGCATTCTCTGAACTGGTTCACATTTTAAGATCAAGCCTAAATTCTTTAGCCTGTGAGGTGCTCCTGGACTTGGTCTCTGCTTAACTCCCTGATCATCTTTTGATAATTATTCTTGTACTAGACACTCTAGCAGTGTAGCTTCATGCCTTCACTCCATGCTTTGCAGTCTCTCTGTCTCTTTCTTAGTCATCTTCTTCCAGCTGTCTTCTACTTGACGGGACTGAATTTAACCTGTCATTGAACCTCTTATTTCCTCCAGAAGATAACTTCTTACTCCCTCCCCTCATCTCACCAAAGTGTATCTCCCTCCTACCCCCACTAATTTATCATCACACCGTCTTTATTGGCAAAGTCCCTAAAGAGCCTGAACCACATCCCATTCATCTTTCTATCCCTGGGGCCAAAACTAATGTCATGTACTTAGTAGATACTCAGTAAATGTTGGAATGGACCAAGTCATCTGCTTGATCCTTGCCTTATGGGAATATTAGCTGCTCGCACACTGCTGGTTGCATCTGGATCTCCTTTATTCCCAGCATGAGAAGTACTTGTAGAAAGGGGTGCACAGCTGGAGGAAGAGAATGAGAACTTAGAGTCTGTCTTTGTATGTAAATGGATGCAACTAGAGATCATACTCATAAGTGAAATAAATCACACTCACATGTGTAAGCATGTTGCTCCCTCGTGTAAGGAACTGTGAAGTAACTAGGAGGAGATCAGAGAGTGAGAGGTGGAGCCAGGGGCATACTTACTCAGTTCCCGTAATACTAATGAATATGGGAAAGCAGATCTTGCTTTGTGGCTTTGGAGGACAGAGCTAGATCTTATGGATGAACATTTCAGCGAAAAAGATGTGTGCTTGAGATTCCTGATGTTTTTGAATAAGGATGCCATATAACTTTTAGAGACCGTTGATTTTTTTCCTAGAGGACTGATGATCCTGATACAGGTTTTGGTTTTCCCAGGTTCAGGCTGGGAATGCATTAGTAAGGACATAATCCCCTCTTTCTTATAGGGGAAGCAGGATTTTCCCATCAAGGGGCCTTTATACTAGCTTCTGGATGGGATGAGGGATGCAGGGTCTTGCTTCCCAGTGCTAGAGAATTGTGAAAAAAATGAAACAAGGGTGTCTATTCATGAAAAGTCTTAGTCAAACCTGGGAACAACTGAGATGTACATTATTTTTAAGAAGAATACTGAAAATCAAGTGTATTTAAATGGAAGTCAGGTCTTTCTGAGCACGTATGTGTTTTTGTTGACACTCTTGAGTGTAATGTACAAACTCTTTTGGTCCATAGAAATGTTTTTGCCATTGAGGCAGTTTATCACATGTATCACTGATATGGATTGCCTCATTAAGTGACAAATTTATTACCACCAAAATTATATAAGCAGATATTATGCAACTGATTATATCTGATGTTTTAAGACAAAAAATATTTGGGTAAGCCATTAGTTAGATGAACTCCGTGTGCCCTTTGACTCTGTGATATGAGCTACATCTCTAATGAAACACACCCAACTTTCCAGAGAATCTTCCCTCTTAGATGTCTAAACTTACTGTGCACTCTGTATCATATTCCTGGTCTAGAGATAATGTATGACTGTGAGAAATTTCTTGTAGTTTTGTACTGGTGGAATTACAGAGCTGAAGTTGTGACACTGATTCTCATTATGCTTGATATGTTTTTCTTCTCTACTTTTCTCTTTATCTTGATTCAGCAGAAAATGAAGTTTTAGAACATACCTTTGCCCACTGACTTAAGCAATTTTTAACTTTGATAACTAGACCCAGTGAAGCATTCTCAGAAATATCTGCTTCATACATTTTTCACTTGCTCTTTTATTCAACCAGTTCACTGTCCATGACACTTAAGTAGTAAATTGAGAAAATTATGCACTATTGCCCCCCAATCAGAATAACAGGTACTGAAATGAGCTAAGATCACGGTCTCTTCCTGAGGGACCACTGAAGAGCTTCCCATACTGCCCACACTGTGGGTGACCTGTAGCAGCCGAGGGCTCAGTGTTCATCCACCCCTGTGTGGCTGGCAGGGCCGTGAGTTCCTGCAACTCCAAGGCTGATGTGGACAGTCTCCCCAGTCGTGCTTCCTGAGCCCTGACTCTAGAGAGGAGGGAGGCGCTGTGTGTGCAGTGCAGGCCTGGCGGTGGTCTTGTTAACCTTTTAAAGTCAAAGTCTAAGTCTGTTTCTACACGTACACCTATATTTGTACCCGTATCTGCCTATTTATCTGGCTACAGATGTAAGATTTTGCTAAATGTTTTGCTTTTTTGCACATACTCATACTTTTTCATGTATAGGAGTTTTTGGTAACTAAAACTGTAGATTAAAATCTTTGATTTTATACTAAATAGCACGTTCAGGAAAAAATTTCCCTTGCCATAATTTAAGGAATAGTGCCAATAGTATTTCATGGAGCACATTGAAGTATTAAAAGTTTATATTATAAACTTTAAATTTTTTTATTTCCAAATTTATATTGAAATTTGACTTAATTAAATCTCCTAAGGATGACTGTTAGTCAATAGTGTTTGTACTTGATCTTACATACTTCCGATACAAGTGCATGTGGTTAATACTGACATGCTATAAGGGGAACATAGTAATATATCTTTATTATTTTGTACGGGTGTTATGAGCTTGAAGAGTGCAGAGAGACTTCTGATGTAAACAAGCTACTTTGCTTTCTTCTTCTCTTTAGGCCTGTCCCTGTAACAGCCACTTTTAACCCTCTCAGTGGTCTCATTTTTCTCTTTCAGAGTTTGCATGGTTGTCTTCATATTTCTATATAAGAAGAACCTTGTTTTACTACTTCTGATTTTTCAGTCTCAGTATTACTTAATGGTTTATTTTTTGACAGAAAACATTTATCTCATTTGTGTACTTTTCCTTTCTTCAAATGTGTTTTTATTATTATTCTTGGTTCCATTATAGATTGCATTTATGACTCTAAGTATAGCCCTGTGCGTTGGTGGTTTTGAGCAAGTGTTGACAGGACCTCAGCACCTTACCTCGTGAGGTGAGGAGGTCGCACCCCGCTTTCCTTTTCCCTCACTCTTCTCCTCCCTGCTGACTTTCAGTGTCTGCCCTTACTTCTTTTAGTTTTGTTGTCAATATTGGTTACATTTACTTTCCTGTCTTTATAAGGAAATCCTGTACGTCCCCCTTCAGTTGATTCTGGTGTTGGAAATCCATACTTAGAATTTACATTATGACCTTATGAACATAGTTCACTCTACAGCTATTTAATGAGCTAAGAATATGTGGTCTTTTGTGACCTTTGTTTGACTGCACCTTTAAGTTCTTACACTCTTCTGGTGCTTCAAGGATAAGAATAAGCCCATGCAGTGCCTCATATTGCTTCTGGGAAGGCTTCCGTCCTTGTTGCTTCTCTCTGTGCTTCACTCCCTCCTGCTGCCTAGAGACCGGAGGCATTGGCACAAAGATGCGCTGGTGTTTGCTTCCCTTGCTGTCCTCAGTGGGAGAACGTATAACCCAGCTTTGCTAAATCACATTGTCGGCCAACTTCATATGAAAGGATGTACTGATAGTAACATTTTAGAATAGTTTTCTTCTGAAAATTTTCATGACCTTTTCACAATCAGTTGATGATTTGGAAGAGTGTAGAATTCTTGGCTGAAGATAGTTTTCTTCTAAACAGTGAAAGCATGGTTCCCCTAGCTTCTGCTGCTTAAGAGAATTCTGAGGTCTGATGCTAGATGGAAAATGTTAACACATCCTTTTTATTCTTGGTGCTACAAAGCTTCACAGTGATTCGCTTACATATCAGACTGGGTTTTTATTAATTTGTGGTGTGTTTTACTTTCCCCTGCAGGCCCTGTGATAGGAAAAAACACGTCGTTTGGCCCTGGGATGATCTCATGATAACGTTCATCCCTCCCTTTTTCTTGTTCTGGCTTAATAAAATTCCTAGTAATCAGACATTGGCCTTTCTGGATGGATTCTCCTTACTTCTGATCTATTCTCTCATTATTTTCTGTCTTCCCTCTCCCCTTGCTTTATGGAAAATTTTGTTCTTTTCTAACTTACAGTGGGAGATTTTATTTTGAGATCTCAAGTACATGTATACATATGGGTCAAGAAATGTTTTTCCATTCTAAAACCTTTTCCTTGTTCCTTGTTTTATGTTTCATGACATCTTATCTCAATATAATTTCAAATCTCTCTGTAGAATAATAAGAATTTTTAAGGTTCCTAAATTATATGATTCTGTCATAGGTGTTTTCTTTATGGTGTACATGAGTCTTGGGCTTCTCCTCTTAAATGGCTAATGTTCTTCAGTCGCCCGTTTATTCATTTAGCATGGCAGGAAGTCCTGTCCCAAGAGGTCCTCTCAGTTGCAGATGTAGCAGGGTTTGCTCTGAGCACAAACAGCTGCACAGTTGCCTTGGCCCTTCCTGACTTCCTCTTTAGCGGCGCCTTGTGGCATAAATGCCGTGGCAGCTGGTAAGTGTTCTGTCCACTGGGGCTCAATTCTCTGAGCATGAGCTCTCCGTGAATTCCTCCCTTCCAGCCTGCGCCTCACTTCTGTCTCTGATCCACTTGCTGTCTCAGTGTGGTGCTTCTGTGGAGCAGGGAAAATCTCTTTTGTGGCGCTGTGCCCCCCTGCCTATTGGACATTGCAACTTCTAAATAATGTAGATGGTGTTAGGTTCTATTACTTTATTTGCTTTTCTTCTTACAAAGTTTTTGAAGTCTCTTGTCTGTGCTGGTCTTTGCCAGTTCCTTTCACTGATGTGGCTTTATACTTCGTTTTAAGTATCTAGCAAGGTTAGAGAGATGAACCCATTTACTAAGTCATATTCTGTATACCAGTCTGAATTGGTTGCTTTCTTAAAGTATTGTAAGCTTAGACACTTCATCAGATTGGAGAATTCTGCCATTAATCTGATTGGTGAAATTTTCCTTTATCTTGGATCTGGTGTCTACATATAGATGTGAGAAAATAATCAGACTTACCAAACACACAGAAGTACATGTCCTGCCCTTGGAATGATGTGGCTGCCTGAACCTACTGAAATTCCTTTTTAACTTGCCTTAAGGACATTTGCTTAATATCACTTTGGGTCTGTGCCTATTTGGATTGAAGGTAGAAAGTTATTTACTTATGTTCCTCATATCCTGCTAGTAGTAGGCTTTCCCTACTTATCCTTTTACCAGCTAGCATGAGATCTCTGTGGTTAACTTCTCCTTTGTCTATTTTTTTGAGATAAGAAGGTCCCAATTTGTTTTACATATGTCCACCTATATTTCATGGATAGAATAATTATTTTGTCCAGTTTCATATTGTGTGTGTACGTGGGTGTTGATATGTATATGTGTGCTCATACATGTATGAGTGTGTGTGAGACAGAGAGAAAGAGAATTATTATAGAAGCATGAAGACTTGCAATCTTGAGGACCACAGATTCTTTGAAATGATTTATAGAGACTTTTATGTTTATTGAATTTTTCAATTGTGTCTTCTTGTGTGTATAAAAAGAGAGAGGATGACACACATTTTAAGTATTTCCTATCTTTAAATCACAATAGAATTGAATTATTCAGAGCCATGTTATTAGGATGAGAATCACCAAGAATTCTGGAGTTTGTGAGTTGTAAGTTGAATTTAAAAGTGTCAGAAGAGACGTCCTCGGGAGGATGAGGCAGAAGGGTTACAATTCCAAGCCCAGCTCAGGCAACTTAGAGACTTAGTGAAACCCCGTCTGAAAATAAAAGCCGAAAAAGGGCTGGGGATCTAGTGTGGTGTGAGGGCCCTGGGTTCAATTCCCAGTGACCCCTCTCCCGATACATACACGGAGGGAGAGGAGGAGGAGAAGCGGGCAGAAACAGGCTTTGCCTCCTGGGATGTGCAGGATCTAAATTTAATCTTGGGCAAAGCTCACAGAGTAGTGAGAAATGAGAGTGAAGGAAGACCAGATGTGCAGATGCCCCCGGGGCCTGCATGGGAGGCCTGGCAGTGGAGAAGGGCTAAAGGCAGAGCACAGTGCCTGGTGGCCCAGCCGGCCCTGGGGGCTGTGCTCTCTCCACCCCTGTACTCTCACCGCTCTCCCACTCGGCACAGGGCTGCTCCTTCCTCGTGTTTGCCCATACATTAGGAGCAACAGCAGCTCTTGGCTGAGCTTCACTCACATACTTGATAGTTATCTGGCTCTTTTGATGTCTTCTTTCCTCCAAATTTGCTCCACTTTGAGGCAGTCCCGTGTTTCGGGTTATTTCTGTCTTCCCGCCCTCGCGTTCCGAGGCCCCAGAGCACCTCTTGCCCGGATACCTGGTTTGTGTCTCCTCAGTCCTCACCTCAGGGGCTTCCTTGGCTGGGGCTTCACCACTTCCTGCCTGACTCCTGTGCCTACTGCTGGCTGGCGGACTGTTGATTAGTTTGGCAGAGTCCTTTGGTTCTGTTAGTTTTGGACCAGCTATGGATTTCTTCTTATTGCACTCAGGTTTTCTGAGTCTGAAGGCTGGTGGAGGTGCACACCGCATCTCTGCACAGGAAACAGGCCTTGCAGGGTCGCAGCTCTGGAGGAGGTCACATGGTTCTCCTCTAATGATTCATTCACAAATATTTATGGAGTGCCAGTCATGCCAGGCTCCGAGGCTACATCAGTGCACAGGATGGACCAAGGTCCTTGGTCTGCACTCTTGCAGTGGAATTATGATAGCTGTGAACAAAACCAGTAAAAATCTTCTGGACATAACAATAAAAATGAGAAAACAAAAATACTCGCACTGGCTTTTCTTAATTATGTGATTCCTTCAAAAGTTCTTGATGACAGATGCAACTTTTAGTTTTCCTTAGTTTTAGCTTTTCCTATATTTTAGATGTTTCTGTCTTTCATTTAAAGAGTAGAATGAGAACCAGTTAGGGGGTCTTAGTGACTTGCCTATTTTATTATTATTTTTGGTAGGGATAGCTCTTGATAACCTGCAGCCAAGGAAAACTAAGCCATTCTGTCTGGGTGTAATCAAACTCTTCGTAAGTATCCCAAGTGAGTTATTCTCATCCTATTACATCCCTGTTTCTGGTAGTCAGTATGGGAAGAAATTGCAGTTGGAAGAATTTGAAATGTGGAAAATGAATATGAAGACAATGGAGAATGGGCTGCATGTTTATTGTGGAACTTTATAGACGTTACTGAAGCAGGACATTCAGAAGCATGTGGTACCTTTTGTAATTATGTTGCTGTTGCTTTTAGTATATTTCTCCTCTGAGCTATGGTTTGATGCTACTGTTTAATCACAGTGGCAAACAGAGTAGTAGAGTTCAATATTTATGCTCTTCTGTATAAAGAGAGAAAAAATAAAGAAATACAAACTCAGGCTGCGGTGCTGATCAGCAGTAGAATGCTGGCCCAGTATGCATGAGGCAATGGGTTCAATCCCCAGACCATAAAAAATCAAATGTTATTTTTGGGAAGAGCTGTGTTGGAAACTAAGAATATGTCTGTCTTGAACATCCTTAATAGTGTTCCGTGGCATATAATTGGCATGCAAATAGAGTATATTCTTTGTGGTTGGATATTTTCCCTTTATTAGACAGGATGAAGTTTGTGTGTTATTTATGTAAATGACACAGAGATCAGTTTTCTTCAGAAGGAGGTGGGATTGGTATTAAGAAATCCAAGTTTAAATTATGATTTTACTATTTTCTGTTTGTATTTTCTGTCTTAGTGCCACTTCCTCTCTTTGCAGTTCATTTGTTTATCCATAAAGTGGCAATAACCAGACTCACAATGTCAGTATAAAGAGTAAAAGTGTCTGGTATCCCAGAAGATCAGTTGACCATTAGTAGACATCTTCTAGCAGGTTTGTTATGTCAATTAAAAATGGGAGGGGTGTTGGGAGAGTTTCAGCGGGAGTGCAGAACACAGTAATGTGCTACATCAGTCAGATTTCCATTGTTGGGACAAAATACCTGCGATGAACAGCTGATAGAGGGAGGGGTTATTCTGACTCATGGTTTCACAGGGTGCAGTTCGTAGTCTCTTGTCTCTGTTGTGTGGAGCCTGCAGGACCCAATATCTCACAGTGGAGCTTGGGGCAGAGGAGGGCCCTTCACTCAGGGCAGCTGGGATGCACAGGACACAGAAAGGGGCTGAGTTCCTGGGGACCCTCCAGGAGCACCCCCTGCAGGACCCCATCCACATTTCCTTTTGCTAGACCCCATCTCCTAATATTCGCACCACCTCCTTAGTGCCCCAGGCTGAGGGCTAGGCTTTCAGTACAGAGCTCTTCGTGGGTATTCCATATCCAAACTCTAGCATGTGAATGTTTCTGAAAATAATGTATTGTTAGTTTAAAACAGAGTCATACCTCTGAATTTTTATATTAATGCACAGATGCATTTACATGTCTGTTTTATGTAGATTACCTTACTTACTTTTATGCTGAAAATGTCTTTTCATATTAGGTTATTCTTAAGAAGCCCATATATTCTGTAGACCATGAGACTTTTGTGTTAGTTCCTTCCTCTATACTCTGTTGCCCCGTCATGGAGGTGTGAGGCAAGGGGAGTTTACATGTCATTATGTTCTGTACCCAAGTACATTACTTATGTCCACACTCAAATATCATCTTTCTCCTGTGCTGTAAATTTTCTTCACCCATTTTTATTGTATCTAATGGACACAATTGCAAAAGGCTTTGTGATTCACTACATGTATGCTCAAGAATAACAACGATTTTTAAACTTAGTACAGAATGTGATTAATTTTTATAGAAACACTGTGTACCTGCCAAATGGGTACTTTAAAAAATGAAATTGTTTTTGATTGTGTGAAACTGCTTGAAAATGTGATTCTCTAAAGCTTTCTCTTCCTTATGGCCAGAAAACAGTGATATGGAAATTAAATATGACTATGCACTTGAAGATTGATTCTTCTCTTTTCAAAATCAAAATTAAGAAAAAGTTGTTTTTGGGGGGCCAAGAACAATCAAAGGCATTTATACACGCTGGGTTTTAAATGGACAGGACCCACTAATGCTAACCTGGACTTGTCACTGCCTGCTCCAGGAAGTTAACATCCCCAGGTAACATTTTTCTGTGGATCCCCCTACTCACTGTATATAATGAATGTGCATTATAGGTCAAGACTGTAAATAGAGAGCACTGATTTATTCTGACTGTGTCTTATTGCATGTCAGTTGCAAAGTGTGCACAATAGAACATTGTCAGGGGCCTGTTGTGTAACAACTTTCTAGGTTTGCCCAAATCCACACATACATTTCTGATTCCCACTGTAATCTGATTTGTAATCTCTTTTGGCTCTGGCCAGGTCTTTGATTTGGGTAACATGTTTCTGGAAAAAGTTGATCAAACAGTGAGTTTCCAAAACAAAGTGAACCAGCTATTTAGTTGGATAGGTAAGGATTCAGATTGAAAAGCAAATCTTCTTTTTATGTGTTTATGTGGCAAGGATGTGACTTGAATGATTTGCTTGAGTTAGGATAGTTTCAAGCAGGGTCATAGAGAAGGGCAAGTTGTCAGGGCTCCCCTCTGGCCATTCTAGTTGGGATATGTTTCTTTGACCTCACATTCTGATGGGGCACATCCTGGGAAGGTGACTGTTTTATTTTGAACAGTGATTTTCTCTCTTTAGCATGCTTCAGAACTGCTTGGAAGGCTTGCTAAAACCCACATTACTATGCTGCACACCCCGAGTGGTCTGGGGTTAGTCTCAGGAACGTGCATTTTAGTAAGTGGTGCGGCAGGTGGTGGTGGTGGTGCAGATGCTGCTGGCTCACAGACTGCACTTTGGAAACCCCGATTTAGAGGCTATGGAAGTGTTTGTTTCTGGTGCGAGGTATTGGAGACTGGGCAGGGAAGCTTGATAGGGGAGAAGATGAGAGAAGTTTGAAGACTGCAGCTCATCTTGCTTAATTATCTGGAACTGTTGACTTCTGAGCTCATTCAGTGTACAATTTGCAAAGTGAAATCTTAGTGACATTCATCACTTTTGTTAATGGGAACCAGAGGCGGTTTAGGAGGGACAATAGATTTGATTATTTCTTTTTTTTTTGGTTTTTCTCCCGTACCGGGAACCGAACTCACGACCTTGCGCTTGCCAGGCAGGCGCTTTTGCCGCTGAGCTAAATCCCCAGCCCTTGATTATTTCTTAATATCAGCTTTTTCTCTCTTGTCTGGTTCCTGCATCTTTCTTCGGCTCCCATATAGTATAAATATAGGTCCCTGTATTACAACTGCCTTTCAGAAATGAGAGAAATAATGAGACCACACATGCGGCTTCTCTGAAAAGTTGTCACGTCAGTCAAGTTTATCATTGTAGTAAAAACCTTCCTCATTTGCCTGTTACCTATTCAAGTTTCGCAGCAATTAGGACAGTGATTGTGCTGAAATACACCTTTACAGTATTTATAAAGATTTTCCAAAGCAAATCAGTATGTTTAGACTGTTGCCCAGTTAATTTACTTAATGAAAAACTGCTTTCAAATTATTTCAATACTGCTATTTACATATAATTAATTTGATAATTAAAAATCAATCTGATCTATGCATCTACAGCAACTGATTTTAACTAATAAATATGATCAAGATTGCTAAAGCTTCATTGCTTTAGGAATTCATAATTCACTTATTCAGACAAAATATTCACTGATAGCAAATAACAGTTTTTTTTAATTTGAAGGGCAAAATTATAGCTATTCATCATTTTCTAGTTGTTTCATAAGCACTGTTTGGGGGCATTCAGGTTTGTGTCTGATGTCTTTTATACTGAATGGACGCTGGAAGTCTAGCACTTGGTTCAGAGCTGACACTGTGACCTTAGGGAGGTTCTCTTTTTTGCTTATGAAGCACTTTTTCAGATGTTGCCTTTAATAATGCCCTGTGCTCAGATTTTTCCTAGAGTAACAAACCCTACCAGGTAGCGGATTTAGGAGATCTAGGCCATGCTTACTCAATGAAATGCAGCAGAGTGGAAAATACTCTGTCTTGCTAGCTCAGGAAAACGGACTTTTTCTGATCTAGTAGTTAAAGGTGATTATATTATTTAAAGAGCTGCTATTACATCGACATTAACCTATTCAGAATAGACTTTAGTTTTTTAAAATTATGTGTTTTGGAGTTTCTATCTGCAAGAAGTAAAGTCTGTGTTCTGAAGAATGTTGTGGAAGCCAAGGTGAAGCTATGTTTGAACTTCTGTGATTCTTTCCAACCCTTGTCCTCTTGCTGTGAAGACCAGCCTGAGTCGGATCATTGAGGATTAATAATGAATGCATTACTCAGCACCCTGCAGGGCTGGGTCAAACACCTTGGTTTTCAAAAGTTATTTTTTTGCTTAGTAAGCCTAGAAATGTCAGGTCCAACTGCAGAATGAAAGTTCAGTATTCTGTTGAGTCACATGGCCTCCCTGAAAATGGTCCGTGGCTGTTCTGTATTTCCCTTCTCTCTGTCTGTGTATAACTGTGTCAAGAGTAACTGGATACATCTCAATTGAATTTTATCTTGGCTTGCTATATTGCTGGGAAAATTAGTTTTCATGTAGTATTCCCAGTGAAATTCAGCCTTTGACTCGAAGGAGAGGTTTCATGTGCTAAGGAGGAAGAATGGGTCTGCTTATTTTAGACTGGAAAATGGGAATTCGGAGAGAAAAGGGAACTTTTAAGGCAAAGAATGAGGATTCTGGATCAGATGCCCACTAAGAAGAAGTAGTGGTGAGTGAAGCATCCACCAGGGAAGGAAGGCAGGTGGCTTTTCTGGCAGATCAGAGGATGGTGCTCTGGGAAGCAAAGGCAAGGCCTGGGGAACAGGAAATCCCGGCTTGTATCCAGAGTCCAGCTCCACCGGTGGGGAGAATAGGTGGTTTCTCCAAGCAATCAGAAGAAGAAAAGAAACCAGGTAGATTAGCATGAGGAGAGGAGATGACATAAAGTAAGCCAAACTGGGAGAAGATTTATTTTTAGGCCAATCTTTTTTTTCCAAGTTTAATTTATCTTCTAACAAAACCAGGCAGTAAGACTTAAAATATTTGGGCCTTTACCTTCTTTCCATTTAGTGATGTTTACACTCCAACCTGGATTCTGGAAAACTCTTCGGGAGAATCCTGATGTGTTTAAAAGCATTGCCATCATTCCCATTGCCATCCAGTAGTGTCTGTGAAGTATGCAAAGCAAACTGTGTTTTCTGCAAAGAAATCCTGACTGAAAGTACACTTATGTTTTTCCAGGTAGCCCAGCCATGACCCATAGGAACCTGACTTCCTCCAGTCTCAACGACATTTCTGATAAGCCAGAGAAGGACCAGGTAAGCAAAGGATTATCGCCACTTTGAAATATAAGGATGGATGTGTATCTCAGAGATGCTGGGAAAGGTTCTGGGCCATTCTCTGTAGGGAGGAGCTCGCACTTTCTGTGAGGAGAGGGAAGCAATACACTAACTGCTCTGGAGTCAGGGCAGAATTTGAATCCTGCCTCCAGTCTTTGTGGATGTGTTCACCTGGACAGTTTTAACCTTGGGGCTACATTTGACTTGACTTTTTTTTTTTTTTTTTTTTTTGGTATGGGGAATTGAACTCAGGACCTCACACTTGCCAGGCAGGTGCTACGCCACTGAGCTATATCCCTGGCCTCTGGCTTTGCTTTAAAATAGGAATAACCTCTTCCTCAGGTTTGTTGTGGGGATTAAATGACATATTTTATGAAGAAGTATTTTAATAAACTATAAAGGGCTAAGAAAGCCTGGAATTGTTTAATTTGGGGAGATGCATCAGGCTAGGGTTGTAATAGTTGTCTCACTCTCTGTGTATTTGTCTGTCACCACATATAGGAAGTAGCCCATTCGAAATGAAGAGCATTCAGCTTGGGAATTTCTGTTTGCTTTCTTTTTTTTTTTTGGTTTTTCTCTGGTACCAGGAACCGAACTCACGACCTTGCGCTTGCCAGGCAGGCGCTTTTGCCGCTGAGCTAAATCCCCAGCCCCCTGTTTGCTTTCTTTTGAAAAGAATGTGACATAGGCATGGCCTTTTTCCCAGTTGGGTGTGTATCTGGTGCAGATTTCCAGAATATAGTATGTTGATATTATAAAATGATGCCTCCTGATTTAAAAAAGCCTCAGTGTCAAAGAAATAAAAGTAGTATATTTTTAAAATAATTTTTAAGAATGGTGGCAATCTTAGCCTGTTTCCTTGGGGTGGTGAGGAAAGTTTTCCATGTTGGTAGGGGCAAGGAACATGAAAGCAAAAATGTCTCGTCCTGTTAATTTTTTCAAAACTGGCCAATTATGGGATAGACAGTAACTTTCTCCTTTACTAAATTGAAGCAACATATAGCTCAGTTTAAAAAATCCAATATCTAATTCTTGCTCTTATAACTAATGTTTTGTTCTTTGATATAATAGAAGAATATGATTCTTGTTGGCTTCGTACTTGACATGTTAATTGTGTATCATTTGTGTGACCTTATTCTCTCCCTCTCTCTCTTTTCTAAGTAGGATGGCTTTGAAATTTTCTCTTTTCACACTTTGCTATTTTTTCTAAAAAAAGCAATATTTATGACAGTGTTCCTCTTTAACTGGCAGCACTTGTAGTAATGACAGAAGTTTATAGGCCATGGTAAATTCTAAAAAGTACAGGAAAGGTGAAATTATGTTCTTTCTCTTGAAATGGCCCTTGGGTTCTTTCTACCTTCTCCTTCTTAACCAGCACCCTACTGTAGGGCCTTCATCACTGCAGCTCTGAATTGCTAGAAAAACCTTTGGAACTAATCCCTTGTCCCTGTTTTCTCTCAATTCAATACACATTTCATATTATTTCCCTCAGTTTTCTACTCTGGATTAGAATCTTATAATGGCTTCCTATCAAGTGAAGTTCAAAATTTCCTGTATTCCTTTTAAGCTCCTACAAAATCCAGTGTTCTCCTTCTTTATGAATTCTCTAGTGTTCTCCAGAAGAAGACTCTGTTCTAATCAGGGCTGATATCTTCCCTCCTTCTGTACCTTCTGATTAGTTCTTGAGTCCTTGAGCTGGTTCTCCTTCAAGTGCTGATAGGATTCTTCCTCTCCAGGGGAGAAGGTTATTTAAATATTGGGTACATTGGTAGCAGGAGAGGGGGAACCTAGGCTGTGAGAATTGCCTTCAGAGCCATTATGTACATGTTGGCTCCATTCCATATTTACCAGGCAATGTTGTTTGTGTTGTTTGCCAGGGATCCTGAAGTTGGGTGAGGGAGCACTCTGATTATGACTCGTTGCGTCTGGCTGATGGACTCTTGAGGAAGACCACTTTTATTAGGGACAGCTCTCCTCTAGCTAGAATGAGCCAATAGGCAGCTGATAAATGCCTAAAATTTCTTACCGTCTTGGGTTTCTTCTTCATGTCTGGACATATGAAGAAATTGTGTGATGATGTAAGATATGAATTACATAAGACTTTGATTCTAGAAATGGAAGAAATATGTTAGAACATCATGACTGTTGTAGATTCAGTGTGTGATTGGGTCCTTAAAACTAGACTCTCCACTGTCCATTACCAGCCTCTCATGGACACCAGGACTGCTGTTGAGAGGAAGCCAGAAGATTTAACCCAGGAGTTTTACTGTTTTCAAAGTCAGCAGGAGAGGGATAATGACTGTTCCATTGTAAGAACATCTCTTTGTCTAAATTGCATCTCTATAATAGCCAATGAGTTCTCCTTCCAAAAGGAAATTCTGTTTGTCTTCTCCTACCAAGAGCTTGAAGAGGCACTTTCTAACCAACCCACCGTCTATTCTATGACCAACAGTAGAGGAGAAATTCAAACTGATACTTTCAGTTTCCATAACCACTCTTCTAGTAACTTCAAATCCTGTTTCTTTTTAGGACAAAGGAAGAAAAAATAGACTTGGAAATAAATTGAAGTTATGGCAAATACAGGCCTTTCTTTTAAAAAAAAAAAAAAAAAAAAGAAAATCTATTTTAACACAGTGAACCTGAGCTTTTATTTTTTAACCTGTTTTTCCTGTTCGGGTAGGGAAAAAAAGTTGCCAGGCTCAAAGTTGTTTTGAAAAAGCTTTTGTAATTAATTAGCCAATGTCCTGGAAGTGATCTTGGCAGAAAAGTGAAAGCTGTCCTGTGTGCTTGTCCAAGTTGGCCCAAAAAACTTCCATCCAATTGAGACTGATTGACAGATTGTTCTGCTCGGATACAGTCTGAGCACTTGTGATGGTGCCTGGTAACTTCCTGGAGCTAGAAACATACCAGTAACACCAGCGATGAATTTAAAGTGGAGAGTTAGGAGGAGGAACAGAATGGCTCTGACAGCTACATAGTGACAAAATGTGAGGGCATTTTTTTTTTTTTTTAAGATTCTGTTTGGGGAAAATAGAAGAAACAAGTCTGTGGACTGCATTTGTTTTTTCTTTCTGACTCTGCCAAGCCTATGTGCTTATGATTTCAGGAGCGGCTGCCCAATGGGGAAAGAGCTCAAAATAGTTAACAGCAGATGAGGATAGCCAGAATTCAGGCAATTCAGTGTTTCAGCCATATTCCAACTTGGATGTTATATTTATTAAGCAGAAAAACACGTGTGGAGAATAGATTAAAAAATACATCTGGAGCTCATCTAGTTGTGAATCTACATAAATAATCTCTTCTATTTTGTTGCTATGGAGTTTTTTTTTTACATTGTCTGGTTATCTTGATGATATTGGACTGATTTGGTTTTCAATCTCCCTTTATTTCTTTTCTTTCTTTTTGAAAATTTACATACACGTGAGATGTGTGCTCATTAAATGCAAGGTCTTGAGTTCCAGTTCTCACATGAGTATTGTATCAGCTGAGAGATAAGAAAGTTCCCCCATTCTTTTGTTTCATAGCTTTTACTCTTGTAGATGTAGTGAGCTTAGTGGTACAATAGTTTCAAAAGGGTTTTTTTCCAGTTTTATCAATAAGGCAACAACCTCTCACCATTAATTGTGGCCCATGGGTTGTGGAGGGGCTGTAGATGCTGTATCAGAAACACCTTGCAGATTGGCTGCAAGATATACTGGCTCAGTAACCTTATCAGTGCTTATCCGGTTTTCACATCCGTGATACTCATTGTGTAACCGTCTTCCCTGGGAATTCATCCTATAGGTTTTCTGATTGAATTTGGCCTAAGGTTAATTTGTGAAGTGATTGCTGTAAAATGAAATCTGGAAGGAAACATTCTGAGATGGAATGACTGAGCCAGTCCTTTTGTAGCACATATGTGGTATAGGCACGTTAAGTCCACTCATCAGCACTGACTCTCCTGGTTCTGAAGGTGCATTTCCAACCCAGGGCTTGCCCACTGCTTCCCTGAGGATTGATAGCTACTTCACTCTCACAGTGCTGGACAGGACTGGAGCATCTCATCCTCTGTTCTGTTCAGGGCTCAGCCAAACACCGAGCAGATCACCCTGCACTGAGCGCGTGTGGTCTTCCTCACCCTCCGGGGAGGGGCAGCGGCTAGGAAATGCTCATATTTTCCTAGATTGTAATGCTGGGCTTTAGCATACTTACAGGGACCAATGAGACGCTGCTGTGTCAGGAGAGCTCCAAGGGAGTCCTTGTCCATAAAAACCTGAGAAAAGGCATGCTGTGAAGCGCAGCCTTTGTGTCCTGAGTTGGGGCGTGTTGGTGGTGGCCTGGAGCTGCCTGTGGCTCAGCAGACACAGCTTTTCTTCCGCTGTGTGTTTGCGGGGCGCCTGTGTAGCCAAGTGATGCCCACCCTCTGGCCCTCCTCAAGTGGGACCAGTTTGGGCTTGGATGTTCATCAGCACCATTTCCGTCTCTCCTAGAAATCTGCTTACCACAGCTTCCTTTTCTTGCCCTGTGTCTTCCCAACAGCTGGGGGTTGGCAGTGGTGGGGAGGCACGGACGCTGATGTTGACTTCAAGGATATGTTGGTTTGAGAATCAGGATAGTTCCGTGCCTGTGTTAAAATGAAGCAGGTAAACATGCGCTGCACCAACTGACCTCTGCCTCCTGCTTTTAACACAGGAAGTGGAGCCTCTCAGATAATTTAGGAGTATGGTTTTGTGTGTTTCTTATTTTTTATTATTAAATTTATTGGTACAATTTAGATACACATAATGATCACGTTCATCGTAGGGAATTTGAACCTACTGTACATGGTGTGTCTGCTTCTCCTTTCTTTCCCATTCCCCTCCTCTCTCTTCAATCCCTCTTTCCCTCCTAATTTACAAAGGCTTTGTCTCCATTTTATCTTTCTTTTCTCATCCTTTTCTTCTCCCTTCCTTCCTTTCCCCCTCCCTCCTCTGTAGTTCCCCTTTGCTTTTGAATTATTTCTTCTTATTCACAATATCTATTATACATTTTGGTCCTTATTTACACTTTCAGTTTCTCACATCAGAGAAACAATGCACTATTTACACATGTGTGTCAGACTTATTTCACTTAGGAGTGTGGTCTCAAGGTCTATCCATTTAGCTAGAAATGTCTCAAGTTTATCCTTATTTATGGCTAAGTGGTACTCCATTGTATAAAAAACCACACACATCTTCTTTATCCATTTTTAGATGGGGGGGTCTGATTGTTTTTAATTTGGGGGAGGGTCTGATTTTTTCAGTTCTTTATATATTCTAGATATTAGTCCTTTATCTGAGGAACAATTGGCGAAAATTTTTTCCCAGGCTATTGGTTGTCTTTTCACTCTGTTGGTGATTTCTTTTGCTGTGCAAAAGCTTTTTTAAAAGATGAGATCCCAGTTGTTGACTCTTTGTAATATATCCCTTGCATATGGGGTTTTGTTCATAGTCTATGCCTGCACCTGTCTTTAAGCGTTCTACCTATTCTCTCTTCCAGCAGATTTAGTGTTTCCGTTTTAGTATTTAGATCTTTGTTCCATTTTTATTTTAGTTTAGTGCATGGTAATAGACTAGGTTTAGTCTTTGGCATGTAGAAAACCAATTTTGCTAACAGCATTTATTAAAAAGGCTCTCTGTCTTCCTGTGAATATGCCCCTTTGTCAAAGATAAGGTGGCTGAGTATGTTTGGAGTTGTGTCTGCATCTTCTAATCTGTTCCACTGATCCTCAGGTCTGTTTTTTTTGCCAGTACCATGCTATTTTTATCAGTAGCTTTGTAGTATAATTTCTGCCTCGCCTTTATTGCCTAGAGATGTTTTTGCTATTCTGTGTGTCTTCTAAATGAATTTTAGGAGTGTTTTCTCTAGTTCTGTGAGGTATGCTAATGGTATTTTGATTGGGATTACATTAAATCTGTATAACTATTGAAAGTATGGCTATTTTCACTATGTTGGTTCTTCCTACCCAAAAACAAGGGATATCTTTTCATTTTCTGAGAATGAATCTCTTCAATCTTCTTTTTCCAAATTCTGTAGTTTTCAGTGTATAGATGTTTTGCTTCCTTTGTTAAAATGATTGCTAAGTATTTCATTTTTTTTTATGCTATTGTGAAAGGGGTTGTTTCCCTAATTTCCCTCTCAGTGAATTTGTTATTTGTGTACAGGAATGTTATTGATTTTTGAGTGTTAATATAGCATATCAAAAGAGCCATAGACAAAATTCCCATGATCAACTCAATAGATGTAGGAAAAACATTTGATAAAGTCCAACACTCATTCATGATAAAAACCCTACAGAAAATTGGAATAGATGGTCTTTGTCTCAATCTGATAAAAGCCATCTGTGACAGACTAACTCCCAACATCATACTAAATGGTCAGAAACTGAAAGCTTTCTCTCTGCAATCTGGAACAAGGCAAGGATGTCCACTGTCACCAATCTTATTCAATATAGTTCTGGAAACATTAGCCAGCGCAATTAGACAAGAGAAAGAAATGCAAGGGATAAGGATACGAAAGGAAGAAGTTAAATTATTGTTATTTGCAGATGACACAATACTCTGCATAGAAGACCCCCAAAACTCCACCAAAATACTTTCAGATTTATTAACCAAGTTCAGTTTCATAGCTAGAAGTATGATTTTAAGTAACCGTGAAGGCACAGTGCATGTGAACTGTACTGTGTTCCCTGTAACTGGAATGCACCTGTGCACTGAGAGCTTCCATTCTGGGCTGGAAAGTGTTCTGAGTGGTGGGCTCCAGAGGTGAATGAAACTGATACATTTTTGACTCATAGAACTTTGATGCTTAAAGTAAGAGATAGTTAGCAACAAACCAAAACAGTAAAGGGGATAGGATGATTTCCCATGCTGATAAATAGTACACTGACAAGAATGCAGGATAATATGAAGAGGTACAGGAAAGCTGCTTTTCAGGTAGGAGGGCGGGCACAGGGAAGACCTGGGCAAGAGTTTCATAGGTGGAACCAAGAGTGAGACCAGAATGAGAGCGGCACGTTCAGATCCGGAAAAGCACACAAAAGGAGGCTGAGGCAAAGGTAGCAGGTGTGCAGCACTGAGGAAGGTGCACAAAGCAGTCCAGGTTGTCCTGTGTGCAGCCCTGCTCAGGGCTTCTGCGTGTTAGATCCACAGCACTGCAGGCCCAGCAGTGCTGATTCCTAACACAGCAGCCACAGAAGTGAGGCCTTGTGATGAACTGTCCGTGAAAGACATTCTTCTGTGTCAAGGAAGTATAAGGAAGAAAAAGAGTTTCCTAGTTAAAATATTTTCTCTGCAGTGTCAGTTATATTAAAAATGAATCTATATTAGTCGAATGTCTAAGTATTTCAATGCATTATAAGTCGCTATGGAGCAGGAGGGTAGCGAGGTTGAGTGGTTTGAGTGAGGTTGCCTCTGGCTGGTGTTCCCACGGCTGATGTCAGGCTCCTGCCCACGTGGTGCCACAGGAGGGATGGCCCTTCCCTGAGCTCCTGCTCAGGAGCGAGGAGCGCAAGCGGCTTTGTCCTTGGTGCCGATGGGGAGCTTGCTGGGCAGGGACAGCATGGTGCCCTCTCCTTACCTGTGCCGTGATGGACTCCAGCTCCAGGAGCGTCATGTCCCCGGGCTGACATTGAGCAAAAAGCAGTGTAGTTTTTACATATTCTAAAGAATACAGTGGCACGTTCCATATCTGATGTCCTTGGCTCTGTCCCCAGTGGGTAGTGTTCTGCCTGTGAGCAGGTGCTGGGAGCACACTTAGGAAGCGCGGTGCAGAGTGACACATGGACGGCACCAACGCTGATCTTTGGTGGAGAGATATTCTCACGTCACAAGTTACCTATGTCCGACGAAGACTTCATAAAACAAACAAACCCCTTTTCCTCTTGGAAGTGACAAATCGGTACAAATCTTGAAAGTAGTAGTGCTTATGGTGAGCAACCTAAGGGCGTGATTAAAAAATAATATATGCTATAGTTATAAATATACACATGCACTTGTTCTCTTGTACTACAGTAATATGCTATTATGTACAGTAGTTTCAAAAGTTTAGAGGTTTCTAATTCAAAAATATATGAAACTGCTATAAAATTTAAATACGGCAAACATGAATAAAATATAAGGGGAAAATTCTTAAATTCTAACTCCTCAAATAACTACTATTAGCATTTTGATACAGAGTCTTCTGGGCACTTTTTTTTTTTTATTTTTTTTTTTATTTTTATTTTAAAGATAAAAGGAGGGAAACATTAACAGACATACAACATTTTACAACATATCACAAGCACAATACAGACAATACAGAGTTACAAACAAAGTGGTAGGGAATTAACAATGGTGGTTGTATTACATATTGATATCTTCAAAGTGGCTTCTCGTGAAAACAGATATAAACATGCAATACTGGTCAACCAAAGATTCATTGACAGTTTCTTTCAGCATAGAAATAGAAGACAGAAGAACAACCATGTTAACTATCCTGTATATACATACATACAAAATTTCTCCTTCTTTCCCTTCTCTTTTCCCACATCTTCTGGGCACTTTTGATGCACAAATACTTACACACTCACGCATATAGAATAGAAACAGGATCATACTGTTCTGTAACATTTTTGTTTAGCTTAATAATGTACAGAAACTGCCTTATTGTTCCTAAAGGCTGTATGGGATGCATGAATCATATTTTATTGAAATGATCTTCTGTTAATCAGTATTGAGTTTTCAGTTCTTTGTGCTTATAAATAAACCTGTAAGTAATATAGCCTTTCTATAATCTTCTGCATTTTTCCATAAGTTTTTCTGGCCTAAGTTCAATTGCTGGATCACCATATATTGCCAATCCAATTAACTTCCCCAAAGATAGAATAGATTGATTGTGTCATACATTTTGAAAATACTTTAACAAGGCTTCTCCACTGCTCAGGTACAGTTTGCCAGCCAGATTTGGGTTTCTTTATGATTTGCACCAGTAAAAGCTTAAATGCAATTAAAGTGAACAAAATCTCAACAGCCAGCACTTGCCTCCTACTTGTTTTGGGGCTTTCCTGAGAAGCTTGAAATAGGATGGACATGAGTTTCCTGTCCCGGTAACGATGCTGGGCTGGCAGCTCCACGGTGTCCTGAGGTAAGGACGTGAACACTACCGTGGTTGTAGGCTTGGCCCGATGTGTTCCTTATTGTTCCAGCTGTTCCAGCTCTGAGAGCGATTCAGGCTCTAGGAATTTTCTTGGCAGCCAAAAATGGCATCCTCTCAAGAGCCTTTCTTGGTGGTCAGCATTTGTAATCAAAGGAAAAATTGCAAGATAAGTTGGTCAGATGTTGTCTGTGAAGCTTCACCGGACACATTTGTAGCTCGGCTCTGATTCCCTTTCCCTATCACCCCAGAGAATCTTTGGTGAACTGATAGCCAGACTGCACAGTTGGTTACCTGGAAGTGGCTTGGTAGAGCTCTGAAGGAGTGCTGCCATCCAGGAGGGCTGACAGAAGGAGCAGGACTGTCGCAGCCATGTAGGCATCAGAACAGACTCCGCTGCTCCCTGTTGCCCTCAACCCCCAGCCTTTGCAGTCTGTTACACCACAGTGGAAGCTGCGTGTACTCTTCTTCAGGAAGAGAAGCGTTCCCACTGTTCGCGGTTCACCCTTCTTATTGATCCTGAGGCTAGTTGACTTAGTTGCCTCGGCAGAATCTCATGACCTTATCAGTCATTAGCAGAGCTCCCTGATGTTTCCATGTGTTACCAGCAATGATCTGGCATTACTCCTAGAACTGAACTCAAATGATAGCAACAGTGTTTCTTTTTCTACCGTCACCATATTAGAAAGGCAGTAGGATATTTTTCCTATAATCGAGAGCCGGTACTTAATCATACCAAGCAGATACTTCTGCCTAAGTCTCATTCCATGCACGTATAAGAGGTTGGACAGTAAGTCAGTTGTTCCATTGTCAGCTTTGAACGTTAAAATTAGCTACAGTGTTGGACATTCAGATGCCCTCCCTGCTAGCATTGAGACAGATGTCCAGTGACAGGATGGCTGACTGGGTCTGCTCCCGGGTAAGGAGTAAATAGCATCAGCTGATACAGATTTCACACTGACTTATGCCAGTGCTTGGGAGTTGGTTCTGTCAGCCCTGTTTCACAGATGTTGGCAAACACGGGACCTGAAGAGATGAAGCAATTTCCCTAAAGTTAAACGACATCTAAGGTTTAGAGCTCTGCTCTGGTCTGTATATCTCTGCTTTTAATCTGTATAATGAATTGTATGTATTTGGATCAGGGTGTCTTTTAGGCCTGAAGCCACAGTGAAACTGGTGTCCATTTGGTAATTTCTGGCCTTTATTTGCCTTTGAGGCACACACCGTGCTGAAGAGACTGAGCATCAGAATTACTGTTAAACATAATTATGAAAATTCTTAAGGGTCTTGTGGTGGCTGGATGCACATTTCCATCTCTACTGCAGGGATTGAAGGAGTCAGTGTTGTATGTTTGTGCCTTGGTGGGGGTCAGTGAAGAGGCTGACATAATTTTAGAATGTTGGACATGTGGTCTCAGATTGTGAGCCTATGTCTACCTGGGGAGACCTAGTAAACTGGGATCCTCATGGCCGGGTGCCTCTGGGGTTCAGTGAAAGAAAGATTACCGTGGGCCGGAGCCGTCAGTCAGAGAGAAGCATCTTTCCACCATCTCTTCCACAGAAAACAAATGAAACGTTCTTCCTTCAATAGTTAGGTAAAAAGCAGGAGAAATAAACTGGAATGTAACTATCTAGTTTAACCACACAAGTGAATGATTTGATTCAGCCAATAAATGGAAAATGTTGTGACTTTGAGAATTCTTCAAAAAATGTCCCCAGCTCCTCATATCTGATGAAATTCAGCATTTTGATGTTAATTTCTATTTTTGTAGTTAAAGCCCCAAGTGAAATTAGCAAAAGTAGATGAGATTAGCTAGTTGACATGGTATCTATGGACAACAGTGGATAACAGGTTCAGAACCCACTTGATTTGTGAATTTTCATTTGTACTTCACCTAATTCCTTCCAGATATAAATACGTCACCTCTAGGTCTCTAAGTCCACAGATATTTATCATTGTAACTTTTTTCCCGGTAAGTGGGAAAAGTAGTTTTTGAACTTTTTCACTAGGTTCATTACAGGAAGAACATCGTGGAATTAAATAAACATGTTAACTCTTAACTCTTGTGAACTTTGTATTTCTGATTGATAACACAGGTGCTAGTTACAACTGCCTTCTCCACAGGACTGTGGTGTGAACAGGAAGTTGCTTAATAATATTTAAAGTACTATCCAAATCTCCATTATCATTGCCAATTTCATCATTTAAATCAGCTACTATCTGTGTGGTTTTGTTTTGTAGTAAGTTTGGGTGGGATGGAAGTCCATTTTATTTTTAGATATCATTGCTTATCTTTCAGATTTACCTCACTAAGTTGGCACTGGGAGATTTCACATGCTTAACTTTGCACTCTGCCGTTCTACCTCATTCTAAAAAAACGTGTGAAGTCGTCCTTCCATGAGTGTTTGTGGGAGTGCATTTCCATGGAGCTTAAAGTCTGATTTGCTTTACCTTTCCAAGTCCTACCTTTACTTCAAGACCTGTCAAGGACTCATTCTTCCTTCCATCCTTCCTTGAATATTCCAGTTGATTCTAATGATGCCTGTTTTGAATTGCCCACACAAGCGAATACTTAGTATTTGCATCCCCAATTTGTCACTGGCTAGTTACTGCTTCTATGTGCATGCCTGACTTCACTTCTAAGGGACAGGATGGTGTCTCCTTCTGGTAATACGGAAGACGACCAGTTGGGGAAAATAAAGGTCTAGTTAGCCTCTTAGAACTTTTTATAAAAGCTAAGAAAATGATGATGACCATGAAAGTTCCTTAAAAGTGAGTTCTCAGAGTATTGTTATTGTCTTATCTTTTCATTCTGATTACTTTAAAAGTTAGTATTTCTTGTGATGCTCATTGGCAGTGTGTTTTATTAGGTTGACAAGTTGCTTGAAATACACATTCTTGCCTACCACATATAGTTTTAATTTTTTTTTGCTTAGGACAATCATGTCACATATAGCTTTCTTTCATTTGTTAAAATTTACTTATACATTTTCTCAGAATGAAATCCGAGCAAATATAGTTAGTTGGCTGACTGGTATAGTTTAAAGAAAATAGCACTGAACCTTTGTATTTCTTTATTTAAAATAAGTTCTCTAGCAGCACAGGAAGACATTCTATTGCAAGATGACATGCTTTTGCTAAGTTTATTCAAGTATTTCACATTTCAAAGCATGGACCATAAAACAACATTCTGCTTTTAGATGTGAGCTACTTCATTTCTTGTGACATGAAACTGGGGGAGAAGGCAGATCAAACTTGGAGAGGACTTTTCATTGAATGGGATTTATTACCAAGTTTACTAGTTCTATACATTATAACCCAGTCTCACTTAGAGATTCCTTATTATAGCTCAGATCTGAAGGACAGCATTAAGGTAATGATCCAAGTATATTACTGAAAATAAGCAGGAACAAGTCAGTTGAAATCCAGCTATGTATCTGCCTCATTCCAGAAAAATCTTTTGCTCACAGAGGAAATAAGCTACTTTCCTCACTGTGTTGCTCATTATTTCTCCATGAAACTTGCAGATAAAGAATCTTCCAGTATGAGCTTCCTTGAGAAGACACTGAGAAATAAACAAGGGGAATCCATAAACATCAACAGGTGGGCTCTGTGTGCAGGTTTGTACAGAGAAGAACCAGGTGGACCATCCTACCGAGTTGGGGTCTTCAGGAAGCAGCTCCCAGACACTGCTTTCTAAAAGGAAGAGTTGTTTTCTTTCTTTCTTTTTTTTTTAAAGAAAAATAACCACTGCCACTATTTAAAATAGCTGTGAAACTCTAAGAAAGAATAAAAGAGGAATTCTTGGAGAAGTAGTGTTTTCATCAGGACATTTTGAAAACATCTGTAAACATGTGTCCCAAGGGCGTTTTCAAGGGAGGTACCAGGGTAGTCCTGTCCCGCAACTATGAAACTCCCAGAGCAATGTTGTCTTAACAGAGTGCAGAGCAGCTAGTGCTTTTCAAAGGCCTGGATTCGTGCTCACATTTTGGTTTCCTGTGATATTTACAAAAATCCTACGCAGTTTTTTCATCTCTAAACAATGTGTTGAAGTGGTATAACATTGAAGCTTTATTAAAATAAGAAAATGAAAACAAAGATAAAAGGCTTATTAGAAGACTCTTGTGTCTTTAACATAGTTATAGTGAGGCAACTTGCCTCTGTGGTTTTACATTTTAAAATCTGCATCTTTGTGAGATAACCCCTGTGCCTTCCTGATCAGAGTTCCCAGCTTGTAATAATCCAATGTGGAAAGAATAGGAAAAAGGATTAAATGGAAGGATGTATGATTTAGAGCATTTCAGAGTTTCTGGCTAATAGGAAACATGTTTTGCTTGATGTGGTAGAGAAGCCTGAGTCTTCTACTCCTAGGGATGTTGGCTGGATCTTGATTTTGCTCCTTACCGAGTGGTCTTGGGCTCTATGGTGAAGAAGTTTGTTTCTTTGTGTTCCTGTGCAATGCATGAAAGCCTTTTTAAAAATTTAAATTTTTACTTTATATTTTGAGGCAGGGTCTCTGTAAGTCACTAAGTTGCCCAGGCTGGGTTGAAACTTGTGACTCTCGTCTCAGCCTCCTGGTGTGCTGGGATTATAGGCTGTGCCACCATGCCTGGCTCCTTAGAGGATTTTTAGCTAGATAAACACTTCAACTGCAAATATGTTGGATTACAGCCATTGTAAATGTGGAAGACGTTTTTAAGTTCATGGCACTTTTATCTTGTAATTCTGTGCTAAACAGATTCATCAGGTGAGGACACAAGGTGTTAACGGCAGACCTTCAGTTTAAGAAATTTTTTTTTTTTTTTTTTTTTTTTGGTACTAGGGATCGAACTCAGGACCTTGAACTTGCCAGGCAGGTGCTTGTGCCACTGAGCTATGTCCCCAGCCCAAGAGCAGATATTCAGATGACACAAGACTTACCAAGTTAGCTATCTTCGTTGTACGTAACAGAATTAATATGGATAATGATCTTGGTAGGCTTGAAACTATAGGAATTTTAGCAAAAATAAAGCTAAACTATGTAAGTTCAAAATATGAAGTGATTAACAATGTATGAAAAGTGCTGCTTTATTTGGATAGAAACTTCATGATTTTCATCAAATTTAGACTTCTCAAAAGTGCTTATTATCTAAAAATAGTTGAAGGGATGTGGTTATAACAATGGTCTAGCATAGGCAGGTTCCCAGGCACTAACAGAATAATATTTAAGAAGAAAAACTGAAATAACTCTGAACTTTCAAGGTGAGAAGCCAGAGGGAAGGAGAGCTCAGGAGACTTGCCTTCTGGGGAGAGAGAACACATTTGTTGTCTGTTGTTCCAGGAATAAAACTACAGTAACAGGTAGAAGTTCCCTGGAGGCAGTTTTATTTAAATATGAGGATGCATTTAGAAGAAATAGTGCTTTATCACTAATTTATTTATGAAGTTTTTCCTAAGGCATCCTTTACACTGAACAGTGCATTAGGAATTAAGAGAACAAGAAACACCAAGATGCAGCCCCTGCCCGGGACTCTCACACTGGTTTTCAAGGTGAATGATGCTGAATGGAAATGTCCCAGCGCAGAGAAAGGAGTGTGAATTCTGCCAGGGAGCGGGCGGCAGAGGGGACTTGTGAATGGATTCTTGAACTGAGTGCTTTTTCTTCCACTATGATGTTCAAAAGGAAGCAAGTGGCTATATTGTAAGAATATAGTCACGAAATGGAAACGTGGACTTGGTAGTCTTTTAAACTTTTCTGATTTGATGTATGTCCATGGATGACATGTAGGGGTGAGAAGACTCTGGGCTGGAGTGCTCCTTGGAGCGAAGGCATGACAGGACCCTGGGGCTCAGCTGTCAGTGGGAATACCAGGTAGGGGCTTGGGAGAGCCCCCGGTACACGTGAAGGACCCCTCAGGAAGCTTCTGAGTGCTTGTTGCCTGCCCTTGTGTCTGAACCTTGCTTCCCCCGACTCCCCTTTCTGCTTCTTCAGTATTCTCTATTGTTCTAATTTGGTACACGTTCTCAGAGACCTTGGTGGAGGGTACATGAAACAATCTGCTAAATAAATAATAGCATGACTACTACAGATTTAATTATAGCTCTACAGCTGCCTGTGTGAAGTGTTCTGCTGAGGCCATATGGTCCCTGCGTATCCCTGTCCTGGAAGTCCCTGGTTTCCACACGTTCTTGAGGCCTGCTTGTGGCTGTGGGGAGCCAGGGCTCTCTGCAGATGGGCTTTACATGGACAGTTTCTTACTAGACCCCAAGTCATGGCACCCTCCGAGCAAGTGCTGAATTGTGTCTGTCTGTTAGCCTTATAGGCTGGGTTTTTGCCGCAGTTGATGTGCTAAGTCAAAGTACTTCCACATTGACTCTAATGGTTTTTAAACCTATTTCAGTGAGTGATTATTTTACTTGTTTTTCTGTGCCAGTGGCATGGTGAGACGGGGTGGAGGGGCTAGTAGAGTGTACCTACTGCTCTTGGAGGAGCGTGACCCTGGACATGCGTTTAGCTTCTGCCAGTCTCAGGAGAGCCAGGACTGGGCTCTTTCAGGTCCTTTCTGTTCCAAGACCATGTTTGGGGGTGGCTTGGACAGTGCTCTTGCCAGGAACGCTTTCCTCGGTGTGGTGCCTGAGCCCCTGTCTCCCACAGGGCCCGGGCAGCCCAGACTTCCCCCTCCTTCACCGTGCAAGTCTTCGACGCAGTCTATGTGATGGACAAACCCACAGAGCTGGCTTTTACTGCTTCGTAAGCCCTGTCCGCGCTGAGGACCCATTCCAACTGGTGATGTTTTCACCAGAAAATGCACAATAAACACAAAGATGCAAAAAGTTGTATATAATTCCAAGGTGCTCTTGGACTCCCTGGATTTTCACCAAGGACCCCGCAAAATGCTGCTCTGTGCTTTGATCAGAGTCAGGCTATCTTCTCGTTCCGAGTGATGGGAACTACAGGGGCCGTGGAGGACCATGACGTGGAGGGGCAAGGCCTGAGCACCTCTAGGGCTGACATGGGCCAAGGGCAGTGCTTTGGAGTCCGATGGTGCTGGTGTGAACACAGGATAGGGGTTTGGCGTGCAGTGTTTTCTCAGTTCTTACAAAAGAAAAGTGTTGTGTGTCAGTGTCAGTGTTTTCCCAGCCTTTAACTGTCACCTTGGTGCTTGTGTTACGTATGACAAGTCTACTCTCCCACCTTTCGTACCTTAAACTTTTCATTTTCCAGGGGGCAGTGTGTGTTTTTTTAAACTAGCTGCCCTGATTGGGATGTGTGCAGAAGAGGGTGCACAGAAAACATTTCCCTCAAACTATAATTTCCTCTTCGAGTCGCTGACCTACCAGGCAAATTGTTTGTTTGTTTGACTTTCTTTGATTAGTCCCTCTGCAACCTTTCTGTCCTCGCCACAGCCGCAGTGGTGCCGCCACGAAAGAACCCCGAGTATAGGGTTTCTCTTTGGAGGATCTGTGTGGGAGGACTGTTAATAAGACTGCTCTTCAGATGTTAGCAGGTAGGGCAAGAGTTGGAAATGAAACATCTCATGTTTTGCTTTTTTTTCTCTGCTGAACATAGCCATCCAAGGACAAATTTGCAATTCCAGGGGAATGCAGATAAGTGCTGCAGATAGGGTGAGGGACTGGATTCATCTTGCATAGCTGCTCTGCGTCAGCCGTGCTTCCCTTACCTTCAGCTCCTGACCACGCAGCTGTGCCATAGAGGCCTTCCCCGAACTGTCTCAAGTTCAAACCTGTCAATCCATACACTTGGCAGAATGAATTCACCTTCGGAGGCACTGTACTATGTAAATATGAGATTTTAAGTCTATGATAAAAAAATGAGGAAAGAGATTTCTCCCTAAAATTCAGAGTTTTATATTTGGATTAAATGCAGTCAGAATCTATCGACATTTTACTTTATTCCTCTGGAAGAGAAAAACTTTACTTAACTGATCACCTCTTTCCCTTTGTTCCCTGGAATTGTGCTAAAACTCTTCCATTACAATTCACTAAATATCTACTGTGCTATTTGAGGTCCTGTGGTAGGAGCTTTCTACATGTTATCTATAGCACGTGACATATTATCACCAACCTTGCTCTACAGATGAAGAAGCTAAATATAGAGGATAACTCTGTGGTCTTCTTAGCAACTGCTCCATAGGCTAAATGAAAACTTCAGGGCATGGATATTTTTAGTGCCAGATAAATTTCACTGATGTGTCTATTAGCACCAATGCTCGTGCTCACTGCTGGAGAGCATGAGGCATCTGAAAACTCTGTGTCCTGTATTGTACAACGTGCCAGACTCATCCACTTCCTCACCCCAAGCCCTGTACATTCTCCCTTTCACTTTTTCTCAAATCTGTTTCCACATTCAGTCCCCTCTGATGTTCTCTTGGTGCAGGGCCTATTCATCTTCTCCATTGAACACATTTATTGAGAGGCCTGTGATCTGCTCAGCATGGCGTGTAAACACTTTGAGAGATTACCTCCATCCTAACCCTCTACAATACAATGGTCCATTATCATCCCCATTTTACAGATGAGCAATCTAAGTTTCAAGAAATGAAGTAATTGCCCAAGCTTGCATGGCTTGTAATTTCAAGAATTCAGGACTGACTCCGACAGTCTTCTCTTTATTTCTATTTGAATTTAAAACAGCTGGCTAACAGTTACCAAGCTTGATGTGATGCTGCTTGAACTGTGGAGACAGTCTTTGGTTTCAGTCCTTGTTCTACTCTTCCTAATTTCATGGTCTTAGTCAAGTTAGATAGCCTAAGTCTTACTTCCTGCATGGATCAATGGAAACAGAAGTGATTATTTGGTTATAGGAATGTGGTGAAAATTTAATACAGTGACGCACGCAAGGTCCAGTGTTTGGCCAGATAGCATTGATTAGAAAATGTTAGTCATCATTATTATTATTAATCATTTCAAATTGCTATTGAAAGCCTTTGTACCCTTTTTTGTTAGTGCTTATAATTTTACAAAACGGTGGATTTCAAAGCAGTGAAAGACCTTTAAAAAGAAAACTGTAGTACTCTCAAGAAGGAGATTGAAAATTCCATCAGAAAATGGAAAGGTGTCCTTACTCCTGGTTAGGCAGAATGAATATTATCAAAATGGTCATACCTCCAAAACTGCTACACAGATTCCATGCAGTCCCAATCAAAATACCAGCACTATACTTTACATATCTAGAGACAATCCTAAAATTCACATGGAACCAAAAGAGACCTCGAGTACCGAAAGTAGTTTTGGGCAATAAGAACATAGCAGGTGGCATAGCAATATCAGACTTCAAGATATACTGCAAAGTAGTAGTGATAAAAACAGTATAGTCCTGGAACAAAAACAGACATGTGGATAAATGGAACAGAACTGAGGATACAGAAACCTCCCCAAACGTATTCTACTATTTGGACTTTGACAAAGGGTCCAAAAGCATATGTTGGAGGAAAGACAGTCTCTTCGACAAGTTGTATTGGGAAAACTGGTTACCCATTTGTTGAAAAATGACTCTAGACCCTTATCTCTCATCATACGCTAAATCAAAATCAAAATGGTCTAAACATTAAAACAGAAACATTAAACCTTCTGTAAGACAAAACAGGTAAAACACTTGAAGGCATAGTAGTAGGAAATAATTCTTCTAAACAGAATGTCAGTCACAGGAAATAGCAAGAATCAACAAATGGGATTATATCCAACCAAAAAGCTTCTGTACAACGAAAGATTCATTCAATAGAGTGAAGAGACAACTTACAGAATGGGGAAAAATTTTGCCAGCTACTCCTCAGACAGAGAACTAATATCTAGAATATACAAAGAACTCAAAAAAATTAAACCACCTAAATTAAAGATCCAGTCAAAAAATGAACAGACACTTCACAGAGGAAGAAATATAAATGGCCAGCAAATATATGAAAACAATGCTCAACATCTCTGGCCATTAGAGAAATGCAAATTAAAACAACACTAAGATTCCATCTTTGTCTGGGAAGAATGGCAATCATTAGGAATCAAACAAATGCTGTGTGGCTGTGGTGAAAAAGGAACTTCCCTGCGTTATTGGTGGAATGCAAACTAGTACAACCATTATGGAAATCAGTGTGGAGATTTCGCAAAGAATTAAAACTAGAAATTGCATATGGCCCAGCTATCCCCTTGCTAGACATCGTCCCCAAAGAGCTAAAGTCATCATATTACAGCAATACTTTCATAGCAATGTTTATAGTAGCACAGTTTGTAATAGCTAAATCCTGGAAGCAGCCTGTATACCATCAACAGATGATTGAATAAACAAAATGTGGTATGTGTATTTAATGGAATACTATTTGGGTATAAAGAATGACAAACTTGAGGCATTTGTAGGAAAGTGGATGCACCTGGAAAGTGTAATGTTGAGTGAAATAAATCAGACACACAAGCTTGAGTACTGTGTGGTATCCCTCATTTGGGTGAGGCAAAGGATAAACAAACAAAATGAAAAAAGATGGATAGAGAGGAACAAGGGGATGGATCCATCCAATAGAGAAATGGTCCAAGGGAACAAGAAGAGGGGGAAAGGGGCGGGGAAGGAAAAATAAGAGGAGTAAAGATATGCCATACAAAGGAACCTAATAACGCCGATCAATGTAAACATTATACGCCATAACATGTGCTAAAAGAAATAGTATCAACAGCTACAAAAAAGGTGATTGGGGAATGAGAGGAGGAGAGAGAAGGGGAGAGAAGGAAAAGGGGTTAAAAAAAACCAAGCTGTAACATGTACATGCAACCACTCCCCAAGATGACAGAGATCTCGTTCCTGTCTTCTACATATAAGTAATGTTTCCTACCGCCATTCTCCACCATATATTTTTGCCCCTTTGTAACAAAATCAGCTGGCTGTAATGGCCTAGATTTGTTTCTGTGTCCTCTGTTCTATTCTATTCGTCTGTGTTTTACTGTTGATACCAGTACCATAGTTTTGGTACTATAGTTAATAGAATAATTTGAAATTGGATATTATGGTGGCTCTAGCCTTTTGGTTTAGGATTGCTTTGGCCATTCTGAGTCTTTTGTGTTTCCATATGAAATTTAGAATTGTTTTTTTCTAGTTCTGTGAAGAATCTTTGGAATTTTGACAGATTACATGAATCTGTAGATCATGTTTGATAATTAGTTCTACCTGTCTGTGAACATGGCAGGTCTTTCCATCTTCTGGTGTCTTTAGTATTGTTTCTTCAGTGTTCTGAAATTTTGGTCATACAAGTCTTTTACCTCCTTGGTTAGGTTGATCCCTGGGTATTTCGTTTTTGAAGCTATTGTGAATGGAATTATTTTCCTGATTTCTTTCTCAGCTACTTCCTTGTTAGCATATAAAAAAGATGTTGCTTTTTTAATGTTGACTTATCTATCCTGGCCTTCGTGCCTCTTGATAGCAATGGTCCCTTTAGAATTCAGTGTTACTAATGCAAGTTTCAAAACTGTAAATGAAGAAGGACTTCGGTGGGCAGCTAATCCCTGTGCTACTCCCTTTCAGAAGCTGTCTCATGAACCTCCAATGAGGGGTAGCACTTCTGAGGACTTTACAGGGACTTCCGTTAAACAGTGGATGGTACTAGTGTTTAGTTATGCATGTTAGAACCAGAAAAGCCTCTTCTTTGAGTATCTGAGACTACTACTACCAAATGGAGCACTTTCCTGAAACTTCTGTCTCTCTTGTCTCTTTGTCTCTCTCTGTGTCTCTGCCTCTGCCTCTGCCTCTGCCTCCCTCCCTTTCTCCCTCTCTCTCTCTCTCTCCAGTTTAACCCAGAACCTCTTTCATGCTAGGCAAGTGCTGTACCATTGAGTTGCATCCCCAGCCCAGGTCTTACATGTCTTTGTCCATATTATAATGATGCCACAACGCAGATGTGATCACGTGACTTCCTGTGTTAAACGTTTACTGAACGTTCAAGGCTATGACTTTATAAGGTTTTAGGGAAACACGGTTGAATAATAATGTGGTTTCTTTTTGTAGCGTACTTTAGAAACCTCTTTAAAGTACTCACAGTCAAGGGAGAGTCACAGGGAGGACAAGCAGTGAAAGCATTATGCTGAGTACTATTACAGAGTCAGGCTAGGGAAGGTGGGAACCCAGGGTGAGACTTGCCCTTCCCATGAGGCCCAGCTGCCCTGTGGAGGCACAGGGGCCTCTAAGGGGAGGATAGTATGGAGTTTGCAGAGAAGGGCTTTCCCGGCAGGTGGAATATTAGGTGCTTTAGGTCTCCTGCCTTGGGGCACTGAGCGGGAGACCTGTGTTTGTACACAGTGGAGTTTCATGACATGAAAGGACAGAGCTTCTAGAAAAATCATCTAACCCAGGTTGCACCTTGGTTCTTTTTTTTTTTTTAAGTCTTTTTTCAAGTGACATCTGTATTTTGGTATTCTCCTTTCTGTGCTGTCTCTCTCATCTATTTATTTTTTACATGGTTAAATACTATTAACATTTTTTTTTTTTTTTTTTTTTTGGTTTTTCTCCGGTACCGGGAACCGAACTCACGACCTTGCGCTTGCCAGGCAGGCGCTTTTGCCGCTGAGCTAAACCCCCAGCCCCAACATTTTAAAGTGTGCTCATTATAATTTTTGAAGGTTACCTGTACAGACTCTAAACCAGTGTGGATGCTTAACTCCGGTTTACTGGATGGAAAGCTCAAAGATTTCACGACAAGAGCTTCTATTCCTGAGGGGGTGAAATTCTTCCATCAGATGTGTAAGGGTTGCATGGTGCCGTGAGGTGGATGGGGCACTCACGGATCTGGGTTTGGTACTGGCTTAGCTATTTAGCTGTGCTTTTGGTGAAGACTCTTAAACTTTATGAGTCTTTGTTTTCCTTATATGTAGAATTTACTAATACATTTTTTCAAAAGCTAGCTGTAAGAATTTAATTAAATTAGCACATGTGAAATATTTAAAAATTATAAATATTAATATTTGACAACATTTTAATAACATGAGACACAAAATGTGGCTTACAGATTTTGACAAGTTGACTTCTAAACTAGTTCATTACTTGATTTCATTCTGTTTAGGAAATCAGAACTAATGAATTATACTTAATGTTATATTTAGTTTAATATCCATTTCTAAACATGCTGCTTTGCAGACTCATTTGCATTAATGGTGGTGAGATGTCTAAATTTGGAAGGAAATGTAAAATCAAAATTTTGTCCTCAGGGGACTGTTTTCACTTTGAAGTTGTATTTTGTAAAAATGAAAAAACAGAAGTAGAAGAGTGTTCAAAAAGTATAAGGATGGCCACAGAGCATTTTGTTTTGTTTATACATTTTGGTAATCTCAGACCACATTGTCAGTGTTAAACATCAATAATACTATGTCAAAGTTTTGGATTCTGTGGGTTATCATTACTTGATTTTATGGACTATCATTACTTGAAAAGAGCAACAGCTCTTTTTAGGGTTCTTAGACATTAGGCCAATGGTATGTAAATTTAGCCATTTGAAAACATTTTCTAAATCACAGCTTGAAGATAACCTAAGGGATTAGAGCTTCCATAACAACAATGCAAAACATATTGTTAGTAGTTTTCCAGTAGTTTTCTTTATCATACCAAAAAGTCCTATTCCAACAATTAGTTTAATGAATAAATAAAGAACATCCCAATTTAACAGAAAAGTTTTAATATAATTTTTATATGGTCTTAGAGTAGAGGGCAATACTTGCTAAGTCAAGAGAATAGCGATTCTTTGCCTTGGTCTGTTTCCTAGGTAGATAACCATGTACTTTACAGCAAAGAGATTAGGCGTAGGAACAGAAGGCTGGGGCATGTGTAAAGTTGTATTTGTTTAGGCTGTTGAGAACCTAGCCCTTCCCGCAGCCCAGAACTCTGCTAGAAGGCCATCAGGGTAATGGGTACACTGGGAAACAGTGCCAAGGAGCTGTTGCTACTGACTGTTGCTCCTCACACCCCAAAGTGGAATTCTGGTCAGTGAGTTAATATTACTGTTACTATTATTGTTTGCATAGAGAAAATGATAAATGGCATATTCAGAGGCCATAAATCTTCTACTAAAAGGCTCCTTGACCTAGGCTTTTGCGTTCTTTGAATTTTAGTTTCTCTAGCATGTAATTTTTTCTGACACTGTATGTTTGCTTGTAGGGGAACTATATTAACTTTACTTTTAGACCAAGATACTTGTGAAAATGAAGAGATACAGCTAACAATTATTTTGGAGTAATAAGGCAAACAGGCTTCTGGGCATATCGCTGGGCCTGACCCTTTGTGATAGCTTTAAGAAGGTTAGAAGCAAAACAAGTTCATACTGGATCTGAGCTTTGTAGTTGGAACCCAAACTTGGATCATGAATCTTCTTTTTTCTCTATAAAGAAAGGCCAGAAGATAGGTTTCAGTGAGACTTACTGCTCCAATACCTGGGGCAGAGATGGTGTAGGTTGTGTCTGAGAATTTGATGAGTTTGAATTATCCCTCTTCTCTCCTAGCCATACAATAGGAAGGACACTGGAATTGTGGGGAGGATGATAGAAAAAAGACAGGTTTTAACTAACCATGGAAGCCAGCTCTAGGCAACGTCTCCAGTAACCTGAATCCCCAAGTCCCACAGTTTGTTTCTGTAGATGTGCTTCCAACAGAGTTCTTAGTAGATTAAGTTCTTGATAGTTCAAATCTGTTTCAAAATTCTTCCTGAGATTAGTTTGCAGAAGTCAATATTTGATGGCCAACTTCATCTCAGCCCTGTTGGAAGCTAATTGTAACTCTACCTTTCTTTGTATCATATTAAATGTTTATGTGTGTGTGCACGTATGCGTGGACAGGGCCTAGGTGTACTTAATGATTTTTGTGCTGTGAACACACCTGGTATGGTTTGAATCTGCTATGGAATAGGGTTGGGAGTTGTGGATTTGGAAAGTGATCCAGTCATGACAGCTCCTCCCTTTTGAGTGAGATTAGCTGCTCCTTGTCCGTTTTGCTGTCTATAGGCACCCTCCAGCATGCACCATTCAAAGTTCAGTCTTCAAAGCAGACAGCAGCCCTCACCAGACGCAGGTGCTTTGACCCTGGGCTTCCTAGCTTCCAGAGCTATGTTAAATTTCTGTTTTTTGTAAATTACTCAGGCTCAGGCATTTTATTATAGAAGCACATGTGAACCAGTACTGTGAAACTGTCACTCAGACTGAGACATAGAACATGACAACCATTGTATATTGTTTTCTGTTTCATTAGTTTACCTTCATTTTATTATTTCCTTTATTCTGCCTTCTTTGGGTTGCATTTGCTGCTTTATTCTTTTTTCTTGATGTGTATATTTAGACCATTAAACTTTAGCTTTCTTCCTTTTGTAGAGTTTGCAGATAGGGCTATAAATTTTGCTGAATGCACGTGGTTGGCTGTATTCCACAGTTTTAATATGCAATGTTTCAGGTTATGAGTAATATCAACTGTAACAATTTGTTAATCATATTTCAGTCTCTAAGACAACTATTTTATATCCAAACTACTGAAATTCTATATCTTACAGTCAGTATTTAAAAATTTTTATGAAGTTACCTCAACCTCTATGTCTGATAACTTCAATGTGTAGCTCTCCTTTATTATTTCTAATTTCCATCTGTTTTCTTTCCTTAAGTTCAAATCATTTTATCTTGCCTACTAATATGCTTGGTAATTTCTGATTGAATTTCGGATGTAATATATACGGAGTAGAGATAATTTGATGCTGTGAATGATGTTGTCTTTCTTAATGGATTATTTATTTTGCTTTTAGCTCCATTGATGCTAGGGCAGGCCTGCTAAATACTGGATGAGGAACTGAGCAGATGGGGAGCTGGGTTTTAGTCCTTTTGTATTGACCAAATATAGAGCCTCCCGCCTACATCCAGCCATGCAGAATATAAGTCCTGAGATTCATAGACTCAGAGAATTATTCTGATATAGAAATATAATTGAGCCTATAAAACAAATTGAGTCTCTGGACCAGCCACATGGATGAACATGTCATGTTTCTCTCCCATTCAGCTGTCATGCTGTAAGAGAAATCAACTAACTACCACCACTCTCCCATTAGACAATAAGCCCCATTAAATATATAACAATGAATTCATCAGTCTGGTTGTTATTGCTGAATGTAGAGAAAGTAAAAGGGCTGAGGCACAAACGTAATAAGGTGACAGGACATTACTTCCCACCTGAACAGTTAACATTATTGTCTGCGCAAAGAACATGACATAAATCAAAGACATAAATCTACTAAAATGCTCTTTGACCTAGGCTTTTGCATTCTTTGAATTTTAGTTTCTGTTTTTCTGACACTGTATACTAGGTTCTGCGTAGGCTCCATCTCAGTGAGATTCACCTGTAGGGGGACTATATTAACTTCCCTTTTAGACCAAGACACTTTTGAGGATGAGGAGATACATGTAACAATTATTTCAGGGTAATAAGACAAACAGACTCCTGGGCATATTGCTAGGCCTGGCTTACGGTGACTTTGACCTGCCACATGACTTTGTTTGGGAAAGAAGAGCTGACAACCCCCAAAGGAACAACGAAAAATAAGCTAAAAAGAAGAAAAGAGGAACAAAAGAACATCAATAAATTGAGGAAGGAATATCAAGAACTTCAAGAATAACTTTTTTGTCCAGGAGAAGAGGTGGATGTTAGCATATGGACAGGAGGCAGGGTGAATTGGGAGTAAGTAGAGATTAGAAGTTTACTCTCGTAGAGGGGAAAAGAGATGTAAAGAAGGGAGGCAGCTGCAGATGCAAACCTCATGAAAATGAGAAAATATACTCATTTAGATAACATTTAAATATCACTTACAGTAAGTACATTGAATAGGATAACAGGATCATATGCTTAAGTCAGATTCAAAGGACAAAGCTTATGTGCGTTTGCTTAGAAATAGTACTTAATACTATCCATGCAATTTTTTTTTGTCTTTTTGAGGCAGGGTCTCACTACGCAGTTTAGGCTGGCCTTGAGCTCACTTTGTAGTCCAGGCTGGCCTCCAACTCAGAATGATCCTCCTGCCTCAGCCTCCCAAGTGCTGGGATTACAGGTGTGCACCACCATGCCTGACTTACATGCAATTTTTTAAATGTGGTAATAATGGCAGAATAAAGGAGAAAGAATCTAAATACTTGCCTAGTATCAGTGGAATATGATTGCTTGGACCTATGTACTAGGCAGCGCTGTCTGAGGGGGTGGTAGAGAGCCAGGACATCAGAATATTAATCAAGAGGCTGGAGTGGCTGGTTAAGATTGTTTAGCAGTCACACTGTGATGGGTCCTGAATGTAAACGCCTAAAATATGCAAACTGCTTTCATAGAGCAGGGTGGGAGGATCTGAGACCCAAATGGAGAGTAGAAGATTGACTTTTTAAATTAGCTATATATATTCACATCACTTGAGTATGAATAACTTTCTCATCATCAGATAGAATTGTCATCCAAAGTAAGCTACCTCTTTTACAATAATTTCATTTGTTCTGCTTCATCTATTCAAACTTCTAGTCTCTTGGCATGCTAATGCTGTGATCACTGGGTTCAGAAAGTAAGGGAGGTTAAGAAATTACAAGACAGCCGTGGCAGAGCACAAGCTGTATGCTTCTAAGTCATTACTGCGAGGCCTTTCTGTGCAAGGGAGAACGTATAAAAAGAACCTGAAATGTGACACATAGATTCAAAGAGCTTGTGTCATACCTGTTAAAGATATAAACAAAAACAGAAACAAAAGTAAGTGCAAAAGATTGCTAAGCTAGCCAAAGAGTGTTTCAGTGATTCTAGCTCCATAGGCAGCTGCTTAAAATCCACTTTTCTGAAGCTGAAGTTGGTGAAAGGATTTTTCTTTACCCAGTGTGTTCTTGTAGCTCACCCTACACACAGTCTAGCCTGGGTATCCTTTTGAGAAACAACTTCTGATTATAAAAAAGCAATATCAAACTTTGTCTTTGGGATGCAATCCAGATGATTATTGGGTTACTTTGAGTCTGATTCGAAAGCCTTAGAGTCTGTCCTTGTTTTCATTGTCTTTTATTGCTGCTTGTAATTCCTGAGTCTGTTCTTTACCTGTCTCTTTGATCATTAATATTTTTCCCGAGTATTTTATTATTGTACACAGTTATGTAATCTCAGAAATGGTTCCCATATTTCCTTCATTCCTTGAGCAGATACCATTGGGTTCCTTAATAAGATGATGTGCACAAATTGATGTTTGATAAGCCAGAATTATGGGGGAGATTTTAAAACTTGACTCAGAGGAGAGCCTCCCTCTCTAGTCCTGTCGCTCCGTGCAGTTGCTGTGTTCTGTGACCTCCGTCGCAGAGGGTGCGTTTCATGGCATTTGTGTTTCTTCTTTCACTATGTCTATTTCTATATTTGCCTCTTCTCCAATAGACTGTAAATTTCAAGAGCATAGGATGTGTCTTTTTCTCCATAGTCTACAACCAGAACTTGAATATAATTGGCATCCATGCATTTTGAAGTGAATACAGTGGAGTTGAGAGATTAGATGAAAGATGAGAAAATTTCTATCCAGTGCAGCATTTTCTAATCTGATTTTATGCCATAATGTGCCTCTTCACCAAGTGGGAGATACAGCAACGTAGGCACAGAAGCATGTTAAAGGCTCTGAGAAAGTCTACAGGATAGAAGGCTTTTTATTTTTTTTCTTTGTGTTCCCCAAATCTGTCTGACAAGCATACTTTGGTATCTGTGTTCTGCATTGGGCAGAAACTCACTTCAAATTGATTTAGTTCCCAAAGGGGATTTGGTGGCTTATATAAGAATTCTTAGTTAAGCTGCGGGCTGTCGGAGACTAGGGTTGGGAGCTCAGCCACCTCTCGCTTCACCTGCTTTTCTCTCCTGTTTTTCCTGGTTTCACTTTGGGTGCTGACTGATCTCGTTCTTTGCTAGTGTGGACAGCGGGAGACAGGCCCTTTCAGTATGGGGGCAACAATCTCAGGTGAAAGGGAGAATGCTCAATTTTACATACCTAAATATCAAATTTTCCAAAATGATTGGGTCTCTGTGGGTCACGCATCCACCCTTTTATGCAATCACTTTTCTCAGAGGAGGTGTTTAAAAGAGTGACTCTATCTGTGCCTTTCACCTACTTCTGTGGTCTGGGTGAGACGCACAGAACGCGTATGGTAAGAGGGAGGTTAGGGAAACTGACTGGGAAGAGCAGAAAAATAACCCTCATTCATTCACGCATTCACTCATTCATTCAACAACAAATTCATTGAGATATCCTTTTTAGACACATTTGTAGATAGCAGGGACAGAACACTGAACAAATTACATAGCTATTCCTACCTCTAGCAAATGTATATTCTAGTGAGGAGGCAGATAATATCAAGGACCACTAACACATATGATATGTTTGATGATACTAGGTAGGAGGAGAAAAAAAAAATCAAGAGGAGGACTAAAAAATATCCATGAGGATATCTTGGTTACTTTTCTCTCCTTACTGAGACAAAACACCCAATGCCCAAAATTAAGGAAGGAAAGGTTTATTTAGCTCACAGTTTGTGGAAGTTTCAGTCCATAATCAGCTGACTCCAAGGCAGGGTGGCAGGGCACAGGGGCAACACTTCAAGGTGGCAGAAGAGAGAAAAAGCAACAAGAGCAAAAAGGGGGAGGCAAGCCTCTTTTCTTCCCCTATACTGTAAGCAGGCTGCCCCCACCCAGGGGCGTGTAGCACTCACATCATCTCTGTGCCCTCCTCCTGCACAGGCTCAGGATGATACAAAGTAAGGACCCTGGCCCTCCTCGGTCACTTAGTTGACCTCCTAAACGTCTCACATTGACACAATGAACAACCTCCCAGAGCAGTAAAGGGTGTGTCCTTCTCACCCCAGGATGTAGAACTGCTGAGTCAGTTAGCCAAGCCTCTAGAGCCTCAAGTTGACGTATCAACCATAACAATCCACCCATGTCAACTTGGCAACCAGAGACATTTTTTAAACCAGTTTCTAGATATAAAGACATTATCCTTGTCATTTCACAGCTTGAATATTATAATACAGGTTTAATAATCGTTAAGAACCAGTATTGAGACTACCAACATTATATTACATTAGAATCCTACACATTTTGCCCTGTGAAGACTCATGCACATCCCTTTATGCCAAAGGCATTTAGTCCATCTGTAAGAATTGCCAAAGTCCTAACAGTTTCAGCATTGCTGGTAAGTCCAATTTCCAAATCTCTGAGATGTAAGGTAAACTCCTACTTGCAAGCCCCCATACAAATGAAAAGTTAAACACTTCCAATATTCAATGGCACAAAACAAACATTTTCCTTCCAAAAGGTACAAACAGGGGAAAACAAAGGATTGAGACCAAAGCAAATCCAAAATCCAGCAGAAAAAACATTAAGTCCTATAGCTCCATGTCCAGCATCTGAGGCAATCTGTGGCACATTGTGAGCTCCAAAGGGCTTGAGTGACTCCACCCCTATGGCACTTCTGGTGACTGTAGCTTCCATGGCTTCTGTCTTGGGCCTGCCTTGCTTTCTCTTTGCATCTTTCTTCAGACAATCCATGTTCCTAGCTTTTCCAGCCTTCTGAGGTCTCTACTGCACCTTTCGCTTCACACTCAAAACTTCACACACAAAACTTCACCCACTGCCCTCTCAGGGGCACACTGCCTGGCCTCCCAGGCCTTCTGAAATCTAGGTGGAAGCCTTCTAAACCTCAGAACTCTTGCATTCTGCATGTGCCTAAAACTGACACCATGTGGATGATGCCAAGGTGTGCTGCTAGCCGGAGCAGTAGCCAGGCTTTCTTCTCTCTTGGCTATAGGAGTTGACCACTTGAATCACTGAGAACTCTGAACCTGACTCTGAGGAACAAATTCTCTATGCCACTGGAATTGTGGAATCTGGTGCAGCCACCACTGCCATTCCAGAACATGGCACTCTGCAGCTTTCTTCTCAAAGTAAAGTCTTTGACTTTGGCAGTTTGACACTGCAAAGGTTGGAGACTTGCACCTTCTTGTGATGTCCTCAGGCCATCTTTTTTATATTCTCCTGTCCCCTCTCTGCAGTGGAGATTACTTCAGCTATATCTTTGTTGTCCACAGCTTTATTGGAGTTTTCTTTCTGGCCAGACTCACAGTGTTTTAAATTGTCCTGCTGGGCTCTTTGCTCTTGATTCTTAACATAAATCTGGCTAAAAGACCCAACAATAGCCATGCCACTACCTCAATGTTTGACTGCCTTCAGATTTGTTCTGCCATATTAATCAGTTCACTGCCCTTAATCTCACCTTTAGACAAAGTCTCTGGACACGAGCAAAATGCAGACAAACTTTCTGCCAAGCTATAACACACATCATCTGGAGTCCAGCAACCAATGCAGTCCTTCTTTCCAGCAGAAACCTCCTGAACCCGGTCTTTACTGGCAGGATTTCTATCAGCCGTCTGGTCCTCTGAGCTCTGACCAGAATCTCCCATACAGAACAGCCAAAGGCATTCTAGTGCCTCTCTTTCAGGCTACATCTCTGAACCTTTCCAAATAGTTTTCACAAACCATTTCCAAAGGCTCTCAAACCATATGGTCACGTATAGTCACAGCAGTGACCCCTACTTCTCTGGTACCAAATTCTGTCTTGGTTACTTTTCTCTCATTATTGAGACAAAATACCTAACACCCAAAATTAAGGAAGGAAAGATTTATTTAGCTCACAATTTGTGGAGGTTTGAGTCCATAATCAGCTGGCTGTAAGGCGGCAGGGTGGCAGAGCACAAGGACAACACTTCAAGGTGGTAAAAGACAGCAAAAGCAGCAAGAGCAAGAGGAGGGGCAAACCTCTTTTCCTCCCTTGTAATGTAAGCAGGCTACCCCCACCCAGGGGGCATGTGGCACTCATAATTACCATGCCCTCCTCTTGACAGGCACAGGATGTATACAAAGTAAGGACCCTGGCCCCCTGTTAAGTCACTTAATTAACCTTCTAAGCTTCTCAAATTGACACAATAAACAACATCCCAGAGTGGTAAGGGCATGTCCTTTTCACCCCAGGATGTAAAATTGCTGAGTCACTTAGCCAAGCTTCTAGACTCCTCAAGTTGACACAATGGGTCAACCATAACAGAGGGGAAAGGAGCTGGAATTTTAGCCCTCCTGCCCCTTCTCTGCTGAGAAAGCTGTGTAAATAAAGAGTGGAAGAAGTGAGGGAAGGGGCCACACAGACAGACAACCCCAGAGGATGCAGTGTGAAGGACCCAAGTGGGTGTGCTGGGAATGACAGGGAGGACGGGCAGCTGGAGTGGTGGCCACAGGGCAGACCAGCAGAGCGGAGGCATTGAGGTCAGGAAGTGAGGTGCAGTGGGCTTAGAGTGTAGGTTGTAGGTTGGATTCAGGTTGTAATAAAGACCTTGGCTTCACTATTGATGTGTCAGTTATGGAGGGCTGAAGTAGAGGAAGAACATGATTTGACTCCTGATTGCCTGCTCTGGCTGCTTTGGAGAATAGACTAAGGCAGGGATCAAGTGGGAAACCAGTGCTGTGATCCAGAAAATGGTCATGGCATGCACCCCGGTAGTGGCCGCAACCATGGTGAGGAATAATTGGACTCTGGATGCTTCTTGACTGCAGATCCAAGAGAATCTGCTCATGTGGTGGATGTATGGCATGGAAGAAAGAAAAGGGTTGACAATGACAACAAAGTTTTTGACCTGAACAGTAGAAAATAGGGCTGTCATTCACCAGACAGGGAAGACTGTAGGCATCAGAGTACCTCAGAAAGGCTCATTTTACACATGTGAAGTTGGAAATGTATATAAGAAACCCAAGTGGAGATCTTGTAGGTGTAGAGTTTAGGGCAGAGGTTCTGGCTGCAAATAGAAATGTGTGAGTCATCAGTACAGTAGGTGGTATTTAAAGGCATGAGGCTTGATGAGGTCACCCCCAGAGAGAGTGCAGATAGGAACAGTATATCCAAGGACAGAGTTCTGGGGCACTTTAGCCACTGAACACTTTTACTGCAGAAGGTGTGTTAGTTTCTCTCAGAACTCTAGATACCATGAAGTTTGAAATACACTAAACTAAAAGAACATACCTTTTACAGCTGTTCAGAGCATATAGGAGTTAGTTTATGTTCTTCAGCCATAAAGATGCACTCCTGACTTGCCGATGTGGTTACAGTAGTCTCAGTAAAGGTAGTACTAGTAAGACACTGGGTGGAAGTATATAACTGACTGAGATATTCTGCGTATTCAGCATAAGCTGCTTTAACCCTGAGAAACTTGGGGAAAAGATTTAAGGTGTGACTGAGAATTGAGCCCTTCTGAAGTTCCCAAAGAAGTGGGTGGAGACAGCAGGATATCTTAAACTGAGTTCTAAAGGATGTTTAGAAAAGGTGGAAATGGAAGAAGATAGGATAGTGAGGATGAGAATGAAGTAAGTGAAACAAGAGGATTATAGTCAGATCACTTGCCTGCCTGGAGCAAGGAGCCTGCTGGAGAGAAGGGAAAGCAGAAGAGGGAGTAAAGTCAGATGTTACAGTTTAGTGCTCTGCACTGGGAGAGGAGGACTCTCTCTGGAGAGAGTTTGAGGAATGTTATTTTGCATGTGTCTGGGCCACCTGGCCATACCCCACATCTTCCTTTGTGTAACTCATTAGGTGATCACAAAGTTTTGTCAACTTACAATTTAGACCCTTCCTCTAGATACTATTTTTATATCTGAGAAATAAAACTGAAGTTTTAAAATATTAGCATTTATCAGAGGATTAATGGTAAAAGTGTTGGAAAATTCCATACTACTTAGTGGTCATGCCTTTATTTACTGACTTCCACTAAATTCGTAGTCTTAACTTTCTTGCTCTTCATCAGATAGTTTTCTTTTTATTTGAAGTACAAGGCTAAATAAAAGAGTCCTACAAACATGCTCCTGAGGGTAATGGAGAGCTAGGGGTCTCTTCAGTGCAAGCTGAAAGTGAAATGTTGGTATAACCTTCTTATTAATGGAGGAATCCGGTCATGCATCCACTCCCCATCTTAGCAATGATCTATGCAGAAAATAGTAAGCTAACCTGTACTTTTGACTTGATGGGTGGGACATTTATATTGGGTGGTAAGTATATACCAGAAATCTGTGTTTTAATATGGTCTTGCAAGATTCTTTATCCTTCCATGATTACTGAAATATTTAGCTTGAGTTGCGTGAAAGAATAAGGCCTACGGGATAAGCCCTCAAAGTGGCTGTGTTATGCAGTCTTCACTCCAACAAAATTGCCTAACACCCACCCGTCTCAGCCCCGTACTTCCTGCTCCTCACGGGCAGCTTGCTTGAATGTCCCTCAAGCGTCCACATCCTCAACCGCTCCCATCACCCCACCTTTGAACCCAGAGAGCCCACAGCTTCCCACCTGAAGCTGATCCTTCCTCGGTGCTGTGGGCATCATCTCTTCCCAGTAGCTCAGGATTGGCTGAGAGGCTTTAGCCATTGTTGCTTATTTCTTGGGGAATGTTAATCTTTCTACGGGGTCATCCCCTTCTCCAAAGTGTTGTAGCTTAAATCCTCGATTTTGTGCCGTTATCCACTGCCCTCCCATCTCTGCCCTCTGCTTGGTTGCAGTGTTTCTCACCCTGTGTTCACTTCCCCACTTCTTTGTTTACTGTGCACCCTGGTGTCCTCTGTGCCAGCCCGGTCCAGATCCCTAGGCACTGCCGCCTTGCCAGTGTTGCCGTCTCTTCCTACTTCTCATCTTATTTGAACCTGCAGCAGCCTTGGATTAGTTGTCACACTTTCCCTTTCAAACCCTTTTGGCCTGACAGTTGTGAAGTCCTGGTTTTCCTCTTCGGTCTGTGCTGCTCTTTCCAGTGTCCTCTGCTGATGTGGTCTCCTGCTCCTGTGAGAGGCAGAGTGGCGCGGGATACAGATCTCACCTCTTTTCTCTGCACGTGTGCTGAGGACTGTGTCCCTGTCCCATAGCCTTGAGGACTGGGTACGTGGTATTGTCTCCTGAACTGTCTTGCTGTGCCACCTTCCACTGCTTTTGCTAGGCATCTCCCACCTCAGACTTCTGAGTCCTTAATCAGTCTTGAAGGCACTGTGGCCTGGCTCCCCCTCCCCCTGCAGCTTCATTGGCCGTTTCCTCTCTTTTGGTCTTTCAGCTTCTGCCTCAACTGACTTCTTGTTGCTCCTCACTCCTCTGTGTGCGGCTCCATCCTGTCCAGAAGCTCCGCACTTACTGTTCTCTGCTAAGGTGCTCTCCACAGCTCCCCACGTGGCTAGCACCCTTTCTGAGCGTTTACTCAGAGGCCTCCTTGACTACCATGTGTGAAGATGGGTGCCCTGTGACCTGCTGTGTTTCTCCTCTTGTTACCTATCACTCCTTAAATCCTGTTTTATTCCCCTGCTGTGAAATCATGGGCTCAGGCAAGGCAAGGAACTAACCTGTATGTCTTGTATTTCTCCAGCTTACATCATTGCTGGGCTCTGAGTAGCCACTTGATAAGCTTTTGCTGAATGAGTCAGTAAATCAGTGCATGGAATTATATTATGCATTATATATAAACTATATTAGGACATCCTCAATTTTCTAATCCAAGGCAAAGCTAGATGCTTACTTTGATACTCTGTTTAAATGTGGCATAAACGTGGCCACCTGCGGAGAGCCTTCTATGATTGATACACATGATTTCTCTTCTTGTTCCCCTCTCTGGAAATCAATTGTGTTTTCTTGGCTTTTCCCATACAGTTGAAGAATAAGTTCATGAAAAAGCTACCACGTGACGCAGAAGCTTCTAACGTTCTCGTTGGGGAAGTCGACTTCCTGGATGCCCCTTTCATCGCCTTTGTTCGGCTGCAGCAGGCTGTCATGCTGGGGGCCCTGACTGAGGTCCCTGTGCCGACCAGGTAAGCTGCTCCCCACTGCTGCGGCCTGCGGCGTGTGCGTGGGAGAAGATCTTCCTCTCAGGTGGGGCCTCAACAGAGAGAGGGGACATCCAGGATGCTGCAGAGAGTTGATGGAAGTAATGCAGAGCCTGACGGTAATTTTTGGGGGAGTGTACTAGTTTCCTGTGACTTTGTTTAGTATTTACAAATACCTTTTAACATACAAACTGTAGTATCCAGATTTAACCCATAAAGGAACTGCATCCCGGAGCTGAAGTAAGTCTGCCCGTAGGAAATGGTATGGTGGTGACAATTGCTTTTATTTATGTGCTCTGTGTCTCATCAGAAAATGAGTAGTAGGTTCGTGCATACGTTGCCTGTGCACCCGTATCTGTAAAAATCTGTAAGCTTCACATCCATCCTCACACACCTTGTAGTTACAAGGATCTTGCCACACCCATGTTAGCTACAAGGAAAGGTGTCCCAGAGCTGCAGCCCAGTCCCTGCGGTGTGGCACCTCGCGGAGCCTGGAGTCCTCCTCCTCTTCACTCTGTTGAAGCTGAGCTCCCTGTGTTCAGCTTGACTTAAGGCTGCAGTTATTTTGAAACAAGTTAATGCTTCACTTAAACTTGTGCTGAGGTAGAGTTTAAAGAGAAACTCCTGTCTTCGGGCTGACATTAGGAAATTACCATATGAAAGAGCTTTGGGGGTGGGTGTGCTTTAGGTCCCAGGGCAAGGAAAGGTGATGCTGTCTCTCTCATCCTTTAGTTTTCCTTCTGTGAACAGGAAGGTCAGTGAATCCTCCTCAGGGAGCTCAGATATTCAGAGCATGATTAACCAACAGTGGCAGCAGGCTTAAGCTTTGTTTTGAGCCAAGGTAGAAGGAAAATCAGGAGGGAGAAAATTTCCTTTGCGCCTCTCAATTCAGGCCATTGTTAATGACCATACAGGCACTTTTTAGCCATTGTTTAATTTCTTAGACACTTATAAATGGGAATAATGTATAGGGCAATCTTTGGACAAATAGCAGTGGAAAGGAAATGATCACAGCTTATTCAATTAATGGGATTATCGTGATTTGTGTTTTCTGTAACCTAGCTTTTCACTTGAAAACATTCCAGCGGACCCTTGCAGTTCTATCTGAGCAATCACCTGGCAAACTGCTGACTCAGGCAGGGCTAGGGCTGGAGGCCAGCTCAGGGCCCAGCGGCTTTATTTATGTCTCTTTGGACTAACTTTGCTGGGGCTTGAAAGAAAAAAACATGCCAAGGAGTGTTAAAGAAAATTGCCCTTGCCTTTTCATTTTTATGACCATTTCTGTTTAGAAACTGCAAATAAAAAAGTATTTTAAAAGGCTTTTTTGTCTAACAAGAATACATATGCATTGAGTATCAAATCTTGGACATTTTTGTGTCCCTCTTGTCATCTGTTCCTGCTTGGCTCATTCCTTTTCCTTCAGTCCTACAGCATGGTCTTAATTTAGGGATGAAATACAGCATCATTTGAATTAACAAAAAGAGCCGAGCAATTCAAGGGAGTGTAATTCAATAATATCAGAAAACTATTTCAAAGCAATAATCTGAATAATATATCCTTGCATGTTAACATTTTCCCAGGAAATAGTCTTATCCATTTCTGTCCTGCAAACCAGCGAAGGCTGTAATCACTGAATTGGGAGTCACATTAGTTATTTTAGTCGTAATTCAATTTACCCTGGCTGCATCCTGTGAGATCTAATAAAGGAAATCCCGCAAGGAGTGGGGTAGTCACTGCCAAGGACTGGGTCTGCCTTCCAGGATGGGTTTTATTTTATTTTTTTTATTTTTTGGTTTTTCTCCGGTACCAGGAACCAAACTCACGACCTTGCGCTTGCCAGGCAGGCGCTTTTGCTGCTGAGCTAAATCCCCAGCCCCCAGGATGGGTTTTAATGTTTGTTCTACTCTGTTGCACTGCATGCAGACCACCTGACAGCCTGATCTTCTCTGATTGTCTTTCCTTTTAAAAGTGGAGGAAAGATACTCTATTATTCTTATTATGACAGTGTTCCTAATAAACAGCGTGACTACCAGGCACCTGTTGAGAAGCATGATTCTAGAAATCCCATGTGCAGCTTCACGCCTTTCACCGTTTACTGTTGCTGATCCATTTGTGAGCCTGTAAGGCTGTCAGCTCTGAGCGGGTAGATGTCAGTGCTGGTCTAGATAAGGCCTTCATGCCATTCTTTTGAAAGCAAACAAACTATGGCCTATGATGTTTGAGAACTTGGTAGGCTACCATTCACTCGTATTTATGAGCTAAATGTGGGATAAATATTGCTGCTATCACTTTATAGCTGAAAGATAGAGGCAAAGGGAAGATGGACTATCGGTGCTGGAAATAAAAGCTGCAGATTTCTGACTCCAGATTTTAAGGAGAGCCTAGGGAGATACTCAGAATGGATGAGAAGAAAATGTTTTAAGGCTCTCCCATGAAGAATATTAAATATCCTAGATCACTATATAATTTTTTGGTCTTGAGTTGTATATCTAAGGCAAATGGTTATTTACTACTTCAAAATAACAAGATATTTACCCTTTTAGCATACGATAAGTTAATATGTATTGTGTTACAAATAATTATTTGCCTAAGAAAAATAGTTGGTGCTTTTTTTAAGAACCATTTAAAACCCACCATTAATAAGATGAGAATAGAGGTCCTACTAGTTCAGTTCTGTCTTGCCCACTAGTCTAATTGCTAGCTGGTGTAAGCCAAATGTAGTGTGGTTGGTTGTGGTGATTTGTGGTCCTCATGAATACACTGTGGAAGCTGCAGTTTAGCCACATTTTCCAAAGCTGCTAAATATGAATAAATGGGTTATTTGATTCACTGTTGTTTTGAGAGAAGGGAGATTAGTGCATGCTGAGTTTATGCTAGAAATAGCTGTGATGTACCAGGAAAGGGGGGTACACATCCTCTCTGAAAAGATGGAGTGGTTTAGGAAGACTGGCTCCATTTCGGATATTATGCTGTTTCTGCCTGTAATTATTTTGTGAATGTGAGCAGCGGCCATTGGTTCCAGAAGCGCATCATCTGGTACTTTTTGTTATGGAGAATGCTAGAGGCATCCTTTCCAGGCATAATTAGTCATTTGAGAAAGCTCACAAAAGTAGGAAAGGGCCTCATGAACATGCTTGAAACAACCAGGCACTGTTAAAAATTCAAAGTCTGGCTTATTTCATTATGAGAGAATAAAAGGAACTCAGTACATAAATTATTTTTTTTCTGAGTTGTCAACATGGTCTCTGCCCTTCCAGCTACACAAATGTGATGTTTACTCTAATTTGTTAATAAAGAAAAAAGCTTCTGGTTAAAAATAACATCTGTCCCTTGACAAAAACCAGCTTTGGTTATGAAAGGAGTTTTCAGTACATGGTAAAAGCTGCCTTTGCCAGGCTGTGCTTTGATCACGGAGTTGTAACTGCTTTGCTTCCTCAAGGGGAGAAAGGTGAGACCCCGTCGGAGGCAGAGGTGGCTCTGTGTGCCCAGCGTTCTCTGATGTTGCACCCTGTTTCCTTAGTGCTTTGTAGAGTAGGGGCATCCATAGGGTCTCTTCTGCAGATGAGGTTCCCAGCTTGAGAGATGTTTCCTACCACTTGTAGATGATCCGATTCCCTGTATTTGTTGTTGTGAGAGGGTGGTTTTGCTGAGTGTTCCCTGACTCAAAAAATGTGAAAGGTTTAACAACATGTCACCATGTTGTTTCTATTTGGCATTTGGTGATTTTTCATTAAGGAAGGAATAGCTTTTTAAAAACTTCCCAGGAAGAGGATTAGTAACTTTATGACTAGGTTACTGAGCCTTTAATTTTCAGGTTGGGTTTATCTGCCTAGTATATGTCATGGACACCATTGGTCTATCGCTTCCAGTCATCGTTTGCTATTATTTAGTGGCGACCAACATGTTATATGGAAGATGAGTGCCCTCACCTTGCAGGATTTAACTCAAGGCTCAGACTCTGTCATTCTGGGAAAATCATCCATCTTCTGCCCATGTTTAGGTACTGTTAGTGACTGAGAGTTTTTTTAACTAACAAGTCAGTCTTTCAATGTTGAGCCATATAATCAACCTGGTAATTAATGCGTGTTGACTGATAGTTTGCATAATGTGGACTCGTAAGCTGGAATCATGATAAGGGTGTTAGTGAGAGGTAGGAAGAGCTAAGGGTGGTTTGGGAATAGTTTTGGATATCGTACATTACTGAGATGTTAATCCTTCGATGCACTGAAGTAATACAAAATGAGAAACAAAAGAAATCCATTATTTAAAGGCACAATAAGGATCCAGGTGTCACATAGTTTTTCTGTTGGCCCCTCGTGTACACGCTTTGCTTAGAATAGTGTCCTTGTTGTTTTCTTGGCAGCTGTCCATTTGCAGACAGTAAAATAGAACCAGGAAATATAGTCATCCATGAGTATTTTTAATGGGATTTATAGTTTGCTTTAGTGACTGCATCTTAAATGTGGTTGAGTGCACTCAAACCAGAGATCAGTCTCTTTAGAAAAATCCACTTCACTATTGTAAAGTAGCACTTTATACTGCTGTGTGCAGTGATACATGATTGGATACCAAGTGGTCAGTGTCCAAGGAAGAACAGTTCTAGTATGAACTGAGCGTTAGTGTTAGGAGAACTAAGATGCAGTTCTGACACTGACGTCTTCATTCTCAGATGGGCGTTCACACTCACCCTTTTGCCGGTTCCCTCGCGTGCTGTGCTGACTCTCGACAGCACGTGTGTGCCGTTCCACTCCACAACTGGCTTCCACAGAAACAAATGATGAATGGTTTTATGGTTATTTTCAAGTAAAATCTGAGTATGCCAACTTTCAGATCCTTTTTTGCTCTCTTAATTTTGGGTTACTTTTCCTAGCTTCTTTGAATTTATAAGAAAAAAGCGATTATACTTTCAATATACAGTATTTTGAAATAGACCCTAACATTTTATAGAATACTAGTTGTAAGTCATTTTTAATTTAATGCAAGATTTAGAAGTAAGTAATAATAAAATCTGGCGAAGTAAAGTGCTAAGCCATCACTGGTATCATAACCTTGCCGAGTGACCCGTGGAAGTTACTTTGGGAAGGTTTTTCTCTGTTGAATCACAGACCTGGTATATTGGTTGGGCAGGTGATACTAGGCAGAATTTTGTGGTCAAAAGAACAGGATGTAAGAAAGCCTGACTGTCTTTAGTTCTTCATTTACTCTCCTTTTGGTTTTGGTTTTGGTGCGAGGCAGTGAACCCAGGCCCTCCTGACCCCCAGCACCTGTCACTTATTAAGCTCATCCGTCAGCCTGTTTCCACACCATTAAACAGCAGTAGTAGAACAGTCCTCTTTGCAGAGGCGTGTGTGGAGATTGAAATAAGGTGATGAACATGAAATGTTCAGCGGGCTTTAAAAAGCAGGCCTATAATATTATTTGTATTGTTCTCCTCATTTCGCTGTTAAGTAAGATGTGATCAGTATCCAGGCGGGGGTTTATCCAGATCACCCGCTGTTGAGTTTTTTCATACTTGTTTATTTACCAGGTTTCCTCCTCCCCAGGGGGCACTACTTCTCATCTTTGCCCAGGGAGAGGGTTCTTCCAACATGAGAAGCGGGACCGAGCTCAGGGCTGCATGTTTCAGGATCTGTGTACTACAGAACGGTGCTCTGTGCATTATTAAGAAAACAAGTTTAGAAAGGAAAATGAGGACATCCACAAAAATATCATAACCATCTGTGAATGGTGTTTTATTGGGGATTTCTCTCCTCTTTCTCTTTCCTTGCTTTGGCTGCCAGCATGTAGCTTACTTGTAGAAGATTGGTATTTGCTGATTCCCAATCACTTGTGAATAGAAGTAATTTCTCACAAGTATGGAGAGGACCATTTTCACTGCCCATGTTGTCACAGGAAAATCAGCGAAATCCAGAGAAGTACTAAGTGTTGCTAGTTATTGTGCGTAACAGGTTTGCTCCAGAGATTACAAATGTCAGCAGAAATGAGAAAGAAGAAAGTTTAAAACAGAAAAATGGGACAGCTCATACAGTACATAAAGCTAAACTTTCCTGCTTACGAAGAGGCTTCTCAAATTCCATGTCAAGTTCTCCTTTGCCTCCAAATAAACTGAACAATGATTTGTGTTTTGCATCTGTGTGAAAGAGTATCTTTCAGAGCACCAAGAACATTACCTTTGTTTTAAAGATGACTTCTCGACCTGGAAGTAAAAATGTCCAGTGCTATGTATGTTATACTTGATGAAGTAGGTTGTTACAGTGTCTGCTTCTTTCTTTTTCCATTAGGTTTTTGTTCATTCTCTTGGGTCCTAAGGGAAAAGCCAAGTCCTACCATGAGATTGGCAGAGCCATCGCGACCTTGATGTCTGACGAGGTAGGGACGGGAAGCTGGGGAATCTGTCACTGTCCTCCGCCTGCTGAGGGTCAGTGTGTCCACAAACACACCAGCACTGTTCATTCCTTACAACATGCCATCAGCAGGCCTTTGTATGGTGGGAGGTACAATCATTGGTGGAAACGTGCTGATGCAGCCTATCAAATGGATTTTTCAAAAAGTAATGCATGAATTTTGTCTTCAGTAGATTTTTAATTCAGGGTTGGCAGAAAACGAATAAACGTATTTTCCTTTTCCTTTTTTATTTGAGGTACTGAGCATTGAAATCAGGGCAAATGTCCTATCATTGAGATATCCCCCATCTTTCTCTCCTTTTTCTAAACATTTTTAATTCTTTTAAAAACTTAAAATATTTTTAGTTGACATAACCTGTTTGCAGGTTACAGTCTGATATTCCAGTACCTGCATACAATTTGTGGTGGTCTGAGGCATGGTAGGCTAAGTATGATGGAGATTAATTGTATGTTTCAAATAGCTAGGAAAGAGGAATTTGAATGTTCATAGCACACACATATGTCTGAGGAGATGTGCATTTGTCTTGATCAGATCATCACATATTTTCAGTTCTTGAACCTGGTATATCTTAAATATTCTTTAAAAAGTTAAAGGTCATTGTATTAACTTTATTTCTTAAAATGTTTAATATATTAATTCTTAGAACTGAAATGTCTGTTTAGTATATTCTTTTGGAAATCACGTTTTATATAATAATGCATAAATAAATGGGTAGTGTATTTTTCCTAGGTATTAGAGAGTATGTGTTTTTATAATTTTCTTGCTTTGTGGGAAGGTGTGATATATATCTAAACTGCTTCAGCAACAGTTGTTGTAGAGTGTCTGGTGCTTTGGAATTATGAGCTCTATCACTCTTGTGACAGCAAGGATGTTGTATATGCATTTGAAGTTTAATAAAACTCTGAACTATTTTCATGGTAGGAGAAATACTACTAGGATATAGGATCATTAATTTCTGCTTCTGTGTCTTTCTAACTTTCTATGTTCCCAAATGTTTTGCTTTTATGCCATTGCTTGATTTGTTGGTTTTCCCACATTAGGTAGAGAACCGACCCTTTTCTGGGTAAGAGCTTTGTGCGGTGATAATGCAGGTGGTGCTTTTTTCTGGGTTTGAGAGCTTTGTAGTATAGTTATGTTGTTATTTTTCCCTTCAGAAACACTTTTTCCCCTGGGTGTAGTAAATTCATTTATTTATTTTTTGCATGTTTATAGTTTCCTTCTTTTTAAAAGTCTTCCTCTAAAGACGTGTTAACGAGGAATGCTTTAGGCTGCAACTTATAAGTTTATAGTAGCTTAAACAGCCTGGGGTTTAGTGTTCTCATATAACAGAAAGTCAGGAGGTAGATAGTGGCTGAGGTTCATTTAACTTAACTGCTTAGAGATCAGCTGAGAGTTAAGGCTCTTCTTAAGATGGTCTGGCATTTCATCCCATCAGTATTGTGAAATGTGTACAATCAGGTCATCATTTCATCTCCATTCAATGTAGGAAAAAAGGATGGGGTAATGTGAGTACAGCCTCTTTTTTTTTTTTTTTTTTTTTTTTTTTTGAAACCAGGTATTCTAAGGTTTTCCCGAACAGCCTTTCTCTTCTATTGCATTGGCTGTAACTGTCAGTCTTTATCTACAGGGCTGGCTGGGAAAGTGAGTGTGTCACTCCCCAGTCTCTGCAGTGGATAGCAGAGAAAATGAATGTGAGCTGGCAGTGTCTGCCCACAGGATGGACTGTCACCTTTATTGCCTGTGCCAGCCCCATAGTCACCAAACCATTAAATTGTTATTTGATTGATAGTTTTTAAAAATGCCTTTCTAGAAGAGATTTTGTAGAAACCTGCAAGTAGTAGGTAAGGTGTTAAACAGGGGGCATCTGTTCTGGAAGCTAAATAGTTTGACTTATGAAGTAATTTGGCTTATGTATGAAGAACTTTCAGATGATCAGCTTGGTTAGAAGAATGAATGGTTGACAAAAGGAAATTCCTTCTGTGGAGTTTGCTGCCTTGGCTAGGTTAGCTTTTACCTTACTAAAGTTAGAGAAATGATCATATATGTAGATTCTTTTGCTTTGTGTATTGCTGTTATAACTCAGATTTCTCTCTCTCGTTTTTTAGTAGTGCTTGTTATTTATGTGTTTGAGAACCACAGCATTTGAGTCTTAACCTGATCTTAATCCTCAGCTTGAACTTTTCCTTCTTGAATTATCAGCAGTTGTTTGCCCCAGTAGTTTTTATGTCAGGGAATGACTCTTCATTGTATTTCTCCAAACTGTTTTCATCTGCTCTTTAGCAACTCTGTCAGGAGAAGTAACAAGGGAGTGGTATTGAAAGGCACATAATTTTGCAGTATCGATAGGGAACAAACCCCATTTAAAGTAGCTATTTCTCCATCTTCACCTATATTCTTTGAGGTCATTGTAAGAATACATAACATAATGCTTAGAATAGGTAGGTAGCTCGGTGGTGAAACATTGGCTAGCATGCATGAGGCTCTGATCTCCAGGATCCCAAAAAATAAACATTAAAAATAAGTGTTTGGGAACATGCTGAACAATATAGAATATAAGAGTATTCTATGACAATAATAGTGCATTATGGATTGCACTTTTCAGCTTGCTGAGATGTGAGGCAAGCTGACAGTTCCATTGTTGGACCAACACATCTCTTGCTTTTCTGTAGGTTTTCCATGACATTGCTTATAAAGCAAAAGACCGGCATGACCTGATTGCTGGGATTGATGAGTTCCTAGATGAGGTCATTGTCCTTCCACCAGGGGAATGGGACCCAGCCATCAGGATAGAGCCTCCTAAGAGTCTTCCATCGTCTGACAAGAGGTAAAGCTGCTCAGAAGCTGGGAGCTTTAGGTTCCAGGACACCCCTGGGACTGCATTTGTATCTGGGAAGGAACAGCGAGGTCAAACTGCTGCGCTGATATTTTTGGGCCCTGTGAATGTATTGCTTCATGGGAACCATTTGTAGGTCATGGTTTCACATTTCCTTGACACTGTAAAATAAATGTTTAATGTTTTGATTTTCTTCAGTGATTACAAATTAGAGGGCTCAGATCCTGATGTTTGCATGTTATGACACATATTTTTGAGGGTGTTTTGGGGACTCCCTGTACATGTGGAAAAATCACTTTATTCAAAATGAGTCTGCAAAGATGTAAGATGTTGAGAAATTGGATGAGGTAGTTGAGGAGAAACCATTTCCTGGCAATCTCTTATTGTCCAGGTGAAAATTTCCTTCTGGTACCCTTAATTCAGCTTGTCTCTTCATCCAGTTCTTGGTCTTGGCCCAAAGTATGACACGGTAAGAACTGTTAGGGCATCAGGAAGAACTAATAATTTGTCTACCAGAAGGTCTTCAGTGTGCCTTCCTGTTAGCCAGTGCTTGAGTCGACCGGGAAGCAAGTGAATACAGTAAACTGATGTATTGGTCTCTGTTGTGTCACTCAGAAAGAACATGTACTCAGGCGGGGACAGTGTTCAGATGAATGGGGACATGCCCCACGACGGCGGCCACGGAGGAGGAGGCCACGGAGACTGTGAGGAGCTGCAGCGGACTGGACGGTAACTGATGGACCCTTTTGCCATTCCTGAGAAGGTTTTCTTTGGATCTAAATTTCCTTTCACCTTTCTGAGTTTACCTTCCTCATTTTACTCGTTGCTTCGTTCATTTGTCCCGGCAGCAGGTGTCTATAGTGCACCAATTGGCCATAGGCACTGGGGATGGCTGTGAATCAAAAGTGATGATTTTATGAGAAAAAATAAGGCAGAACTAGGGCCTCGCGGTGGGAATGCGGTACTGCGTCTAGGTGGGGTGGGGAGAGGAGGCCGACAGGGCGGTGGAAGGGGCTGAAGGGCACGGGCAGCACATGCAGGCGGGGCAGGGAGGACCCTGGACGCAGAGTGTCTGTGGGCTGGCAGCGGGTGGCGTGGCGGGCAGGGTGACGGAGGGTGTTGGGCGGACCGACGCACTGGTGACGTGTAGCCTGTCCCTCGCGGCCTGCACCTCAGCGCTGTCCGTTTACTCCCCAGTGAGTGAGCTGGGGAAGCGTGGGCGGCTCTCAGTCCGGCTCTGCTCCCCAACCCGCTGCCCGCAGCGGGAGTCCAGGCGGCCCAGGAGCTGCAGTTCTTTCCTTTCCTCATTCTCCGCTCCCAGGTTCTCCGTGTCGCTTCGGGTTAAGTACGGTTTTCAATAGGACACCCGAAGATGCGACTTTTTGAAAAAACAGTGAGATTTTAAAAAAGTGTGTCATTTTAGTCTGCAATTAAGTCTAAAAAGACGAAGTTATTTCTTCTCTAAATGAACCACATGGATTTCTCTCCCATACTAAGAAGAAATTGTTTTCTTCTCTTTACTATTAGAGAATGAAAAACACAAAACCTCTCCCCCCGTTTCTGTTGAGCAGTCGCGGTGTAGTCTGGGGATTGCGTTCTTAGGTGATTTTGTCTCTGCACATACCGTGGTGTGCGCTTAGACAGACTCGGGTGGCATGGGCCAGTGCCTCAATGGACCCCTCGATGCCATCAAAAGTTAAGTTTAAAAACAGGATGTGTGAGGCTGGTGCCATTGTCCCATAGTCCACTGTCTCACAATACATTCTCCCCAAGTAGGAGTACACTCTGAAGTACTGATACAGGAAAGCTTATGTCCACCGTGTCGGAGCGTGGGGCGTTCTGGGCAGAAGCTGTGGCATTCATGGGAAGGCTGAGCTGCGAGGTTTGCTTGGGAGGGAAGTGGCTGCTCCATCAGCCAGCTCGCCTGCTCAGCTGCCCCTCCTCCCATGGCGTACCTGCGTGCCTGCCTCCCTTGGCTCCTGCAGGGCTTTACCCCAAAGTCGCCTTCTAAGGGGCCTGTTCTGGCACCACATCTCAAACTTCAAACATCTCTCCACTTAATTTTGTCCTGACTTTAGTGCTATGTGTTTTACAGATTTGTCTGTTCTCTTTCCTGCGTCCCCCAAAAGCAAGCTCCATGTGTGCAGAGCTCTTGGTCAGTGTGTTCACTGTTGCACCCCAGTACCCAGAATGGTGGTGTGGTGTGCGCCGATCAGAGGCGCTCAGTGAGCACTTACAGGACGGGTGGGTGGACGGGTAGGTCGGGCTGGGAAGGGTCATGTATAGCTCAGATGATCTGCTCACGCATGGAGCCGTGTTCTAGGGAATGAAAAATTTCAGTTTATCTGCATAGTTATCTCTCATCCGAAGACCAGCTAGATGACCGTTGGGGAATATGGCATCTGTTTGGTAATTGACAAAGAGAGATGGAAGAAAATTCATACCTGTGCAGTTTTCTGGTCTCATCTTAAGTGGTTAAATTGTACCTTGTCCTTGTGTAAGTGTTGTAAGTACAAATTATTTGTGGTTTGGTGAATTATCTCTTAGTAGATTTTTTTGGGTAGATTTGATTGTCGTTTATTTTGTATTTGCTCACATGTGTGTTTGCTCTGTCCCTGTCCAGGTTCTGTGGTGGATTAATTAAGGACATAAAGAGGAAAGCACCGTTTTTTGCCAGTGATTTTTATGATGCTTTAAATATTCAAGCTCTTTCAGCGATTCTCTTCATCTATCTGGCAACTGTAACTAACGCCATCACGTTTGGAGGGCTGCTCGGGGATGCCACTGACAACATGCAGGTGGGTCTCGTTTCGGGAGGACGCAAATAGTACAGCCCAGATTGTTGGCCTTACCCCTGCAGCTCTGTTGGAAACAGATGGCCTTTCGGTTACTCAGCGTGATTTTCTTCCTTTCGGTGGAGGCTGCATTTTACTTCGCTTCTGGCTTGGTGCTGTTTCCAGCATGTTAGTAATTACAGAAATAGCTCGATGAAATCTGGCTGGAGTCACAAGTGGAGAAGAGAAGGGGAGGAAATGAGGATTCACAATTCTATTTGGGCAAAGCGTATCAGCTGCTTTACTTTTGTTCAGTGCACAAAGTTTAGATCTTTTGCTGCCCTGAAAGTACAGCACATGTTCTGTGGAGCTTGAAAATGACTCGGAATACAGACGTGATTCCTTACTCTTCACCTTCGTTTTTATATGAGTAAATAGAGTCATCAAATGATACAGTAATTTGCTCCCAGTAGAATTCTTCATAATGAATATAAGCCACAAGTTGTTTCTTCTCTATTTGGACCTGTCTCCTATTAAGCTGTAAAGATTCTGTCACGGCTAATTTGGAACCATTAATTGTAACCACAGTTTGTTGATTACTTTGAAGGTAGTGTTTGCCTTCCTTTTGCATTGGTAATAGCGACAGTTTTAGAGAAAGAAAAGATGTCTTAAATTCTAATAAATCAGAACAATATGTGCAAAACTACATTAAATTAGTCTTTGAAAAATAGACATTGTGCTAGGGACTGCATGCAGAAGAGTGAATGAAGCTGAGACACTAAGGAAAAGAGCTCAGTTTAAGCTTTTCAGATAATCTCCTCCACTTGACTGTTTATTAGTGTTTAATCAATGTGATGTTTGTAAAGGCTCCAGCCAACTTTTTAAAATGGAATTAATTTGAAAAATTACTTTTCTTTCATTTCTCCTTTCTTCTCACTTATGTTCTAGGTTTCTTCCTGAATATAAAAAGATGGGGGCTATCTATACACTCTTGCTGCCCCCAGCATAAAGGGAGAAGTTACTTTAAGCAATTACTGCATTTTAGTTTAAAATGCCTTGTCTGTTAGTTTTGCTGCATAACCTATTATCCTCCAACATAGAGGCTGGAGAGCATCACTTTTTGTCATCTTTCGTGCTTTACCTGGCTTACAGGCTCAGCTAAATGCGTTTTTCTTTGGTTCTTCACACGCTTCGAAGTCAAGAGCCTCAGGGGTTGATGTCACCCAGTGGGGTTTGCTTACCCGCGTGCCGCTGGGTGGGATGCCCGGACAGTTGGCATCTGGCACCCTGCACAAGCTTTCCATTTGTCTGGCGTGGGCTTCCTTGCAGTGTGGGGGCAGTTATGAAGTGCACAGAGACCATCTCCCTGTCTCCCGCCCTGCTCCCTTTTTGCTCATCCATAAGATGGGAATGGATGACTTGTCCTGTGAGCTCAACAGTGGGAGTTTTAGAAGCTCAGAAGCCACGTTGGGCATCTCTTCCTCATCAGGATGACCACATAATGATCACTGTCAAAAATCATTCAAGAAAACAAGCAGTGCACCAAGGCCAGCGTGCCGGAGGTAGTACAGGCAGCCACTTGTTAGGAAAGTAAATGAAATCTGTGATTTTGAGAGAACGGTAGGAACAAAACTGTCTTTGGTCTATTGAAACGTACAGATACCTTCTTGTGGAGATGATTTTTAATATTTTTTCAGGGATATTCTCATTGAGATGAGGATATTGTGACACTTCCATGTGCGTGAGCTTATTCTCTCTTGAGCTGAATTGGTATGCTTGCAGCCTCCTGAGACTGAGCTTTGGAATGCCTCTGAGACAGGGAGAAGTGGGTTGAGATCTGGTTGAAATGTGTTCCGCTCTGTCCTATGGGAGTCCATTCCTGTCTGACCAAGTGCCTAGGGAAAGGCTTTGCTGTGTAACGTGCAGGCAGTGTGCTGCTGCTCGCTCTGATACCTGACCGGGTAATGGCTGGGCCAGTGGGATTAGCTATTTTCTGGTTCTGAAGGTTTCAGAAGAAACATAAATGGTTTGGTGCATCAGGACATTAAGTAGTGCACTAAATAGACATTTTCTGGATATCAATTTTGGGAGTTGATAACTCAAAGTGATGCAAAACTATAATATTTTCCAAACATGACTTATTTTAATGAATAGACTTTGTGACTGCCATTGATAATTTTGTTAAAGCTATGAACATGTTGTTTTGAAGGTTTTTGTGAATGGAAATATTGAAGAACATTCGCTCTTTTCCACTTCAAAAGCCTTCAGAAGTTCCCATTAAGAACTACCTTGGTTATGTCCTCTGCCATGACTGTGATTCTGCTCTTCTAGCAGTCACAGTGGGTGGCAGAAACACTGGAAAAGAAGGATAAAAAAAGAATGATTGTAAACATGTTTAAGGATAAAAACAGAATGACTGCTAACACGTTTTGTAGAACAGAAATTCAACAACTGGTTTTACTAGGTGGGGTAATTTGTTGAGGAGTATCTTATGACCAAAAAGACATGCACTTTACAACATTTTTGGTCCATGGCAGTTGTGGTTTTTTGGACTTTATTTCAGGACAACAGAGCAGTTTGTGCTAAGGCCTAAGTCATTTCACAGGTCTCAGCAAGAGAGACCTTAATTCATTCCTTTGCAAATATTTATGGAGTGTCTTCTATGTTGTAGGCATTGTTTTAAGTGTTGGGGTACACAGATAGGGGGGCAAAGTAGGTAAGAATCCTATTGTGATGGTTCCTGTAGCTTCAGATGAAAGTGATCTTTTCCCAGCCATCCCTCCTCCCAAGATAGCAGTGGGTGTATTCACACCACTAGTGGTGTATTTAGGGGGTGAGGTGCCCTCCTTCATTTAGCTTTCTATACACTAGACCCAAGGCTAAGCAGAAAGCATTGGCAAAGCTTGAAGAGTCTTCAGCTGCATCACATGTCTTCCTAAATGAGGCAGTGGGTTATCTGCACAGCGCAAGCAGCTCAGTGAGTCAACTGAGAAGAGTGCCCTTGCTTTGCAGGCAGACAGCTAAGAGACGGTTCACACGGCCTTATTGTCAGGCTACAAATAGACATGACTGCTGGTGGAAACATGTTGTGCAAACACAGATGAGTCACGGCACGACTGTTGTCTAAGTAAGCTCTTCTGCCAGCTTCTGTTCAGGAGGTCTTGCCTGCTTGAAGGCAGGAATTTATATTTAAGCATTTATTTCAGTCCTTGTGGCTAATGAAATGTACATCATTAGAAGCAGGTGATCCTGGGAACTATATAGAAACTGTGTGCGAGATAAAATAGTTAAGGCTTTGATGGCTGTAAGTATAATTAAACTGTGATGCCACCATACGTGTCCGCATGAATCCCCCAACTTTGGCACGTGCATTTTGCCCATCAGGTAGCTCGGGGAGGATTGCTGGGCTTACTGGGGAGGTATTCATAAATTTCTGGCTAAGCATGAATAATTATAGTTATGTTTGGGCTTGTGGGAGTGATGAACCACTTTGACAAGAGTCAGCCTTTGTTCAACTAAGATAAAACCCCAGCTTGGGTCTACTCCCTCTTCTTAGAGCTGAGCAGTAGAGATCTAGAGCATAGGTCTTCTGAAGTCCGAGAATAGCACACATCCTTATCCTTTCCAGCGAGCAGTACTAACGTGGCTCTCATCTTGCCGTGGCCAGGTAACAAAAGCTTTGCAGCTCCTGGGTCCAGTATCACGACTCTTTTACAGCTAGACTCTAACCTTGTGCAGCAGCTCATGACAGTGTGTTTATACTCTTGGTTGCCAGACAGGGGAACTACTCCATTCATTTAGATGTTTCTAATTAAATTGTTAAATGTCAGTACATGAATATATACCACCAGGATTTATTTTCATTCAAAATACTATTTAAACAGAACCTTGAATCAAACTAAATCAGCACCTGTTTATGGATTGATGAGTCCCTGGGACTGATACTGGCATCAGGAATAACTTTAGATGCTCTGTGGCAGGTCATATTATTTCTAAATTGTGCTCCTTAGCTTTTTAGAGTATAGCAAGGCATTTTAATTTAAATCTGTATTTGATTGTGAATGACTAGACACAGTCTAGAGTGAAGATTGAGTGGAGAAAGTAATTTTGATTTTTTCTAAGAGTAAATATAATCCTATTTTCACAAACCTTTCAGCAAAAGGATGCAGTAAGATTTTAGAATTTTGTGAATTTTGTGATATTTGTGGAGTCCAACAGAACTCATTTTAAGGGAACTTGTCTCATTATAAGGAACATTTATAGCTGGCATCTCCAAATTTGAGGCTTTATTTTAACATACTGCTGTGCTGAGAATTTTAATCAATGTGCTTGAGTTAGAAATGCATCATTTCTTATGTACATATAATATTTCTCAATACCATAAATACGTCTTTACAAAGACTTTACAACTTACAACAGTAAAATTGAAGCAAATCAATAAATATTTTACTGTATTGAGAATGTGCAATAATTTCACTTTACCTAAGTGTTCCACTTAGGCACCAAAATGCATTTCCTTTTTGAAGTGGAAATACAAAGTGACATGTTAATCTGTGCAAGCAGCATAGTCTAGTTTGAGAAAGTTAAGTAGGGATAGTCTGTCGGAATGCTAATGTTTGGTTATTCTGGTCGGCAAAAATAAACAAGCCTATTTAGTAACAAAGAAAGGATTCTGCCTTGCTCAGTTGTCATTAAAGTTTACTGGATGATGCTTCTTTGAGAAAGGAACTTCAAGTCATGTGCTTTCGATGTTCTGAATTAAACTTGCTTGACTGAAGTTAAGTAATTTGTGTTTTGTTTTCTGTTCTTTTTTTTCCATTTGAAAGACCTTTGCCACCCCGCCCCTTTTTGGTGATCAGAAAATGATGGAGATTTGGGCCTTGTTGGAGTCCCAAATGATGCTAAACTGGAACATTTTTTTTTTTTTTTGGCTTTTAGTTATTTTTGAAGACAGCTTTCTTTTTAAAATAAGGTATAATTATACACTGTAGAATATTGAAACAATATAGAAAATTATACAGAAAGTAATTTTGCCCTAAACCTACCAGTCAAAAATAATCATTAACATTTTCATGGCATCTTTTCATTCATATTGCAATGCATGTGTACATAGACCAGTATAGATATAGGGCTTTCTGTGAATTAGGTCATGGACGTGTTGTTTCATAACTTTGGCATTTCCTACAATCCTTCAAAAAGAAGATTTCATCCTTCTCACTTTTGTTATTCTTGTGGGTTGAGAAAGGATGGCTCATTCTTATTCAATTTAACTTCCTTTGATGTTTAGTAAGAGTGACTATCTTTCCACATTTTCATTGACTATATACTTCTTTATGCTTGGAAGCTTGATATAGTTTGCTTTTGAGACATTTAGTATTTTTCTAATTGACTCATAAGAACTCTTTGTATAATAAGGATATTTTCTCTTTTTTAGAAATATTACAAAATATATTTTTCTAGAGCTACTATAGAACTTCTAACATTATTTATGGTTTCTTTTGCTGTACAGATTTAAAGTTTTGTGTAGTCAAAAATCTTCATTTTTATTCTTTTTTCCACAATAAGTTTAAAGAGGCCTTCCCTACCCCAAGATTAGAAAAATATTTACCCACATATTTTAGTTCTTTTATGTTTTCATTTAAATTTTTTACCCATCTGGAAATGATTTTTGTGTAAAGTTATACTGGTATTTGATGTTTCAGATTCATGTTCACAGCTCTTCAAACAAAAAGTAAAGGCCTCACGTCTTTCTCATCCTTATTAGACTAGAAGTCTACTCTTTTGCTAAGTGTAGGGCTCATATTTTTCTTCAAGCAGAGAGATAATGTGCTTTTCAAGTCTTCCCCTTTTTTCAGTTCCTGCTGGTAATGTAAACAAGGATCCTCCCTCTAACAGCAGAACACATCGGGTAGACAAGATGGCCAGGAGGGCTTGGTGACTGATCCCCCAGGGCAGAAATCCCTGATTCCTAGGCTGCAGCTACCCTGGTGAAATAAAAAAAATGAGGGCTGTGTATTCAGTCCTTCCTGGTGTGGGTGAATGGTCTGTGTAACTGATGGTTAATACTATTCGGAAGAGAGGTGTTGTTTGAATAGAGGTGTTTCAGATTTGGGCCACAGGAGAATCACCTGGGAAACTTTGAAAAACTTCCGTTTCTCAAGGCCTCATCTTCAGAGATCCTGGTTTAACTTTCAAGGTGGAGATAAGGAATCAGAACTTTTAAAAGGGTCCAAGGTAATTCTCAGGTGACCTGAATTTGATTTAGACACTTGCATCTCTTCTCTACTTACTTACTATTACTATCTCTCTTCTACCTCTCTATTTGATCATGTTGGGTACCTAACACCAAAACTCATGCAGATATTTCGGGTTCAGCTGCTTCTTTCCAGTGACACAAGCTGCTCATTTTCATTGGCTCACCTTCAGATTCCAAGGCTCATCCAGAGAAACTTAATTTTATTATTCCATATATGGCACAGTTCATATAAATCACTGCAAATATGGGCTAAAATTTCTCTTTTTATGCTTAGAAACAAAAAAAAAATTTAAGCCTGAACTATAAGTAATGTCAGCAAATGCTTTGTTATTTAATGCCACTGAAATATTTTGTCTTCCAAATTTTACTGGGTTGCAGATTGTTAGAGAAATAGAAAATCTCTTGTTTTCTTATGCAGTCATACCACTCTTCTCCTCAGGCTTTACTTTTTTCCATTATTGCCACTCAGTCTTCCTGAACAGCATAGTACCTATTACTCCAAATATTAAGGTCCTTAAGAAAAAGGACACAAAACAATGAAAACATCCTTTACCGTTATATAGAGGCACTAAATTGGAACGAAGTGGAAATTGACAGCATGCGGTTCTTATTTTTAATGTTTATTCTCTTGATGTGTTTTCATTTCCTTAGCCATAATAGGAAATGGATGCCCTTAAGTCTTGGCCATAAGTAGCTCAAACCATGAAACGTTGGTATTACAAATCATGATTCGATTTTATATTTTTGGAATCTTTGCTCTTATGGTCTGATTTCTTTTATGTTTCATTTTACTATTTTGGGACTTGTCCTAATTTTCTTGGCTATATTGAAAAACAGAGGCCATCTTTGGTTTAGTGTCATGCTCTCATGAGAAGAAAAGTCTTCACGAGTTGTTTTACATGTGGATTTTGACTTCACTGCTGTAAGAGAAGACTACTACGTGTTCAGGCTGGCTCTCATGAAAGCAGTAACTCTTGTGGCAGTAGTGGGCCACCTGTTCCCACCCCGGCTTGTATTGATTTAGAATTTGCTCTGGGAAACACAGGTGAGCACAAAGAGCGTTCCCTCCTTTCAAGAACTAACCTTCATCTTTTTGTATATGTCACTCCTTTTGACTTACTTTCCGTCTCTTTCCTCTCTTGAAGGAAAGAAAAATAATAGAAACAGGCTGGGCAGAAGGGATGGGAGACAGAAAGGGAAAGGAAACAAACATTATGCTGCATCTCTGCTTTATATGACACTTTGTTCTGACATCTTTATATGTTCTTATTTCATTTAGTCTAAATATCTTCTGAGGTATCCACTGATTTCACAGAAGAGAGAATTAGGATTTGGAGAGGTAACTGGTGGAGCTAAAATTTTAACTCTGCTATCCATGACTCCAGGACACACCCTTTGTGCTGACCTGCCTAGGAGCAGTCTTGGAGACCACCTCGCCCACCTCTTCCTCTTCTGCCTAAATGAGTACATTGTGTATGTGATTATTTTTTCCCGAAAGGTTTCATCCATCAGAGGCCATGCTGAGCACTTCTGTGCATGGTCTGATCTAACTTGTATACTAACCTCCTCAGGCATAAAGGGATAAAGTAGTTCAGTGTCTGAGGGAGGAAATGACCTGGTCTAAATGTCAGTTTGGGGTTGTCCCACCGGAACATTATTGCTCACCTGTGTCACCTAATTTTGTAAATCTTGCATGAAGAAACTAAAATGAACAGAGGTGAAGAGACACTCCTAAGATCACCAGGGGGCTGATCAGTCTAGGTTTTGCATTTTCTGGCAGCCAGTTGTTTGCTACTTCTGCCAATCCACAGTTGGCGTCCTGTGTTTGAATAAGATGGAGGAAACCAAGATGGCGTTCCCTCCTTTCAAGAACTAATCTTGATTAGTTGGTGGTTCCGGACCTGCCACACCTCAGAGGTCGGCCAGCTGCATTCTCAGAAATTGCTAGTGAGTTCCTTCCTCAGTGAGATACAGATGTGTCTGCATGCCTGATGACTGCACCTACTGAAAGACAGATAACAGTGTTTTCCTTTTTAAAAATGTGTCAGCAAACATTGAATATAGTAAATCAGAAAAGCGCTTTCTGATAGTTCACCTTGTAATTTGCTTTCAACCCTAGTTACAGTTACTCATTACATGAGATTATTTTAAAAATTTCTATAGTGTCAAGAGGAGCATGTCAGAATGTGAAAGTAGCTCTTAGGGATGCTGGAAGCATCTCTAAGTTTCAGCAGTGTGCAGTGTGTATAATAAATCACCTGTCCCTGTTTCAAAATTATCAGTCACAGAATGGGAGCCGTAGCATTTACCAAAGGATCAAGTACTGAAATAAAAATAATCAGCCTTCCAATGTCACAGGACTTCCATAAATCAAAGCCATTTTCTGGAAAAAAACATTTGCTGTCATTACTGAATGAGCAGCATGGTTGTTGACCTTTGCTAACTGGATCTAGGAAGCTGCTTGGGGGTGGCTTCTCCAGGTCCTCAAGCATTTCCTGAGTCCCTGTGGAGCGCCTGGAGTGGTGGTGACAGACAGCATGACGAGAGGAGAAAAATACGGAAGCTGCTGGAAGAGCCTTTTCTTGCCCCCATAGTGATTAATAGCTATGTCAGGTTGAGAACCCTACATCTCCTATTTGTCCTTTCTTCCCTATGTCCAGTCTGAGCTATGTTTCAGTCTTGCAGTAATGACGAGGAATGAGCATTGCTCTGAATCTGATAAAGGATCATGCAGTTATTTTTGCCAAGCATGTGCACCTAGAGTGTGGCTTTTCCTGCCTCATGGAGCTTTCAAGTGTTTAACCCTTCATGTAGACTGTAAAAAAAAAGAGATAAATTTTAAAGATATGAAAAGCTTGCTGCCGACGCATAGGACATAAAAAACTATATGACTAAAATTTGGAGCTGAAGACACACCTTTATCCTTGCCAAGGAGGAGGTGTGGTTGGAAAGGTGTATGTGCTGTGTTGAAAATTCATATTGTCTAATCCCCCTGAACCTCAGCACCCAAACGTGGGAAATCAGGACAAAAGCTATTTGGGGGTAACAAAGAGAGACTTTTCAGGGCAAACAAATGCATTGGTTCGGTTCCTCTACAAAGGAATGTACCAGAATGGCTATGCATCAGGAGCTGACCCCCTCAGTCATGCTTCAGGACTTACATCTACATAAGTGAAGCCCTTATCAGACCCTCCTGGAAGAGTTCACGCCTGGACTTCGCCGTGGACAGGAGCTGCCTGGACTGTGTCACAGTGGGCTTCTCCCCATGTGAGAAGCTGGTCTTTCTCTATGTCAGCTTTTGTGCCCGCCCCTCCCACCCCAGCTTCATTATTATCTGGTGCTACTCTGAAGGGTGTCACCTGCTTTCTGAAGCAAACTCTAATCTTAAGAGGATTTGCTACTGCCAGTGTCACTCAGGAGAACGTGCATAGCTCTGAGGCAGTATAAAAATGTTTTGAGTAGTCATTGCAACAGGGTCTCAAAGGATGCTTTTTGAACACAGATGGAAGCTAATGTAAGTTCTGTATGTTCATCATTAAAACCAATTTCTTCGTAATTGCTTTGTATGCATTAAATGTTCTCTAAAAATGATAAGTGGAAGAAAAATTGGTGGAGAAGTTTTTGGACAGTGGAAAGAGGCAGCTTAGTGAGGCCAGCAGCTGAACAGGCTATTTTTGGGGTTTAAGAACCAAGACAATGACTGAGGGGACCTCAGTTTCCCAGAAGTCTAGTCTGTCCTAGTGTCTGTGGGGGGGTAGACTATGAGGTAGTTTTGTATAATGTAAACCCTATTTTTAAGAATAGCTGTTTTATTGTTCAATTGAAGAGGGAGATCTCCCTTCAATATTTAATATATCATGGAATTACAAAGATCACATAATTTTGCTCCATTGAGTAAATTAATATATATATATATTATTTATGTATTTATATTTTTGTGCCTTTGAAATCTATAAAATTTATTGATTTATTTGAAAGATACTTGACTTTACAAATTTTACTGTTCATAGATGAGTGAATAAATTCTATAGATTTCAAGGGTACAATAATGTAAATATATAAATGTCTCTGTCATCTCTACATTTAAAAACTATCCCTTGAGAAAATATTAAGTTACATAAAGATTATTTTACAAATACAAGTGCTATACTAGCTCACGTTTGAAACAATGAAAAATATAGGAAACTAGTTTGCTATCATCAAAAGTGTTAGTACTGAATGATATGTTTATGAAAGGTTGTGTCAAGTCTGGTGCAGAGATGCATCCTCTTATTCACAGCTATTGGAGAGGCTAATGCTGGAGGATTTCTAGTTCAAGGCTAGCCTCAGCAACTTAGTGAAGCTGTCTCAAAATAAAAACTAACAAAAAGAAAAGGGCTGGAGTTGTAGCTCCACATGAGAGTACCTGCCTAACATGCACAAGGCCCTGGATTCAATCTCCCAGTACAAAAAGCAAAAAGGAAAAAAAAAAGTTTGGGTCAGTTTGTAAAGCAGTGATTCTTCATGATGTGTTTCTTTGTTTTGTTGTGTAAAAGGAAATGACAGATTTACTTCCAGAGATATAACTGCAATGAGTTGTGTTCATAAAGGCTTAGCTGTTCATATCTGTACATTTATTTCCTTTACAAATGAGTTAATTAAAGCTTTTGTATGTGTACATCAAACAATATGTATACAATGAGTTTTTTTAAAAATTGATGCCATAGAAATTGCAGGATGGAATGTAAATCATTTTCCAGCTCCACTTTCCTACCCTTTCCATTGTGCAATAGCTTTTATGTAAAATATAGTTACTTAAGCATCCACTATGTACAGTGTGAAATTGGGATGAAACAAACACTGAAGGTAACCATGAGAGAAAAGTGCACCTAAAGCACTGTTATGGTTTGCGTCTGCACGTCCCCCCAATCCGCGTGCAGTCATGGGGCGGGTTTCTAGATTTTTGATTGATCCATGATCCAGTGCTGGGATTATGGGTGTGAGTGCTACACCTGCCCTGGGGCAGGTAGTCTGCATACAGTATAAGGGAGGGAAAGAGCCTTGCTCTCTGCCACTCCTCCCTTTTTGCTCTTGTTGCTTTTGCTGTCTTCTGCTGCCATGAACTTTTGCCCTGTGCCATGTGCCACTCTGCCTTGGAGCCAGCTGAATATGGACTGAGACCTCCACTAACTGTGAGCTAAATAAACCTTTCCTTCCCTAAATTTGAGCATCAGGTATTTTGTCTCAGCAATGAGAGAAAAGTAAGTGAAACAAGCACGAGGCCAGTTCCACCCATTTGGTGGGATTATACAGTGTGGCTTTTTATTGAAATTACCCACAATTAATTTTTTCAGTTTTTATTTTTATTAGTCCATCTTTCATTACATAATGATCACATTCCTGTGGGGAGTTGGCACATGGACATAATACATCTTAATTCTTTTATTCACCCCCGTTCAGCCCCCATCTCTCGATTCCCTTCCCTTTTGAGAAAGCTGTATCTCCCTACTTCCTGTTATCTTTTATTTGCTCTTTGTTTATAATTTGGGTTTCTGACGTGAGAGAAAGCATGCAATATTGAAACTTTTGTGTCTGATTTATTCCACTTAACGTTATGGTCTTGAGGTGCATCCATTTTTCTACAGATGACTCGAATTTATCCTTCTTTATGGCAGAGTTAATTCTTACTAAGTATCAAAGCTATCTTTTGCCTTCTACTTACCAACTGTTACAGTTGTTAGAGTTCATAAAATAGTCCCACCTGTGGGATGGAGAAGACACACTAATTTTAAATTCATAGAAGTGGTGGAGCACTCTTACTGTTCCTCACTCTGGACGTGTCTGCTGGGGACCTCATCATAATATACTCCAGCAAGGCCATCGCACATGGGAAGTAAAAGATGTTTTGTTTAACAGCCATTTTTCTTTCTTTTAGGGCGTGTTGGAGAGCTTCCTGGGCACTGCTGTCTCTGGAGCTGTCTTTTGCCTTTTTGCTGGTCAACCACTCACTATTTTGAGCAGCACAGGACCTGTCTTAGTTTTTGAGCGGCTTCTATTTAATTTCAGCAAGTATGTATATATACATATTGTTATGGTTTGTGTCTGGGTGTCCCCCTCAAAGCCTCATGCAGTTATGGGGCAGGCTTTTAGAGTTTGATTGATTATGGGTGTGAGAGCTACACCTGCCCTGGGGTGGATAGTTTGCATATATGAGGGAGAGAAAGAGGGTGCTTCTGGCCATTTCCTCCCTTGTGTGTGCTTGTTGCTTTGCTGTGTTCTGCCACCATGAACTGTAGCCCTCTGCCGTGTGCCACTCTGCCTTGTAACTTGCCAAGTATGGACTGAAACCTCCACAAACTGTAAGCGAAATAAACCTTTCCTTCCTTAATTTTGGGCATCAGGTATTTTGTCCCAGCAATGAGAGAAAAGTAACCAAGACACACATATATCTAATTATAAATTAGAATTGTTTGACTGTAGAACATTTATAGCCCAGATAAAACACAGAATAGCAATTAGATAGGTGCAAGAATCAGTCAGAATATTGGAATGTTTAAGATTTTTAAATTGAAAGAACCTTAACGTTATGTAGTCAGACTCATTTACATTTGATTCAGCAGAGGCTCGTCTGCTGTGCTTTATGCTTGCTCCTTCCTCAGTTATTCTGTTCCCACAGTGCTTTGTGCCCCAGGTGTAGACCCCTGAGGACTACAACCCCCGGGCTTCTTTGCTCTCTGGCTTCCTTGAGTTTGGCCAGTGGGGCGCTACAGCAGGACAGGAAGAGAGAGCAAGAGGTCTAGTATGTCTCCCTCTCTCTACCTGTTCTTTGCTAAGCACAGCAATGTGGCAGTGGCTTCTCCTCTAGGACTTTCGCCCATGTAAGGTGGCCCTCTATCTGCCTCTAGGATATGGTAACCTAATTCCTTCCTTGGCCTTTTTGACCTGGAGTGAGTGATGGCTTCTTGCTATTGCTGGTCTTGCAGTACCTCGCTGTTTTTTGTAAATGGGCCATTTACTGAGTTTTCCTCAGAATATCATTTGAGCATGCCATTTCCTGCCGTAACCCTAACTGGTAGACTACTAAAGAGATTGCATGACTAGTTTAAGGTCACTTGTTCAGTAATAAAAAAGACTAGATACTTCTTCCAGTTCTAGGACTCTTCACTGAACATAGCTTTCAGGGCATGGCCAAATGCTAGCTGACATTTATTGGGCAAGCATCATCCTAAGCACTTTGCATGTACTAACCCATTTAATTTTTGTAGCAATCCTGTGAGTCAGGGACTTTATCCTGTTTTATAGTGGAAAAGCAGGCACTGAGTAAGCAATTCAATTGCCAACTATTCCATCACCAGCGGATGGTTGGGCTGGGATTGAAATTCCTGCCTTCTGATGCTAGAGCCCAGGCCTCTAAAATAATCATGAGAAGCTGCTAGTGGGCACAAAATAATAACATCACCGTTTTCTTTTAGAAATTGATGGGTCATTCAGAGAAAGGGAATGTTGAGCTAAGTTTTAGCAATTGAGATAAATGGTCATTTTAACATGCAACAAATTCAAAATAAAAATTGGTATTCAGGTGTCTTTCTACTCTAGTTGATATTGCTAAGAAAGAATTATGTTTAGCGGCAGATCTCAATCCTTAGATTACAGAATTTTATAAGCCTTGCTAGCACTCCTTGTTAGAATGATCGTGTTCTGATAGTGGACATTTGAAGAAATTAATTTTTAGAATAGTCGTTACCTACGTAGTACCTCCTGGATTTAAGGGCTCATATAGAGCCTTTCCACTGTGTGTGTCATGAAAAATGGTCAGAAGATAAAGGAGCAAATAAGAATTTGAAACTGGTTTTTCTTTTACTTTTTTTGAAAACTGAGTTCACAACTGCAAGAGTCTTCTGAGAATTTAAAGTTCCAAATTTTAAATAATATTGTGAGTTTTCTGTAGAGCATTATTGCAAATCTCTCTTCCATTATAATCCTGAGGAGAGCGTTGGAAAGAATTTTATTCATGTCAGTTTATAGAACGAGTCAAACAGTTTTTATATGTTTAAGAAAACATTTTGTGACACAAGAAAGCTTGTGCAAAGATTGAAGAAGCACATACTATAAACAGGAACAAACATGCAAAGCCTTTGCAGAGAGATTTATTGGATGAAATGTGATCAGATCCTTAATCTACAGAAAATGTTTGGATCCCGGCTTGCTTTAATAATTGTAGGATAGAGATTCCTTTATTAAGCAAGTTCCTGTTTCACTTTCACTCCTGCTTCATGGTTACATTGGTCCAAGTAATTTACAGTATTTGGAAACAGAAAGCAATTAGAAATCAATCAATCAATCGATCAATCAGTTGCTAAGTAATACGTGCCAAACATGTTATTCACAGTGATGTGAATTTGTTCAGTCACTAATCTTTGTCTAGAGCCACCGTATCTTTTGATCACTATCTCCCAAGATGTGTTTCATCCCTTACCAGGTGCATTAGATGCTCCATGGAAAATGTTTCTGCGTTCCCAGTCAGCCTGGGACGTGTTATATATTACATTTCGCCCTCAGTAATTCACTTTCTACCTCAGCACCCTGCAGGATCTCAGAGTTCCTGCAGTAAAGAAACTGTTTGGCTTTGTCTTGCCAAGATCTTCCCCAACATATTTTTACCATTTTTGGAGATACAGGTAAATCCTTGTTTTGGAGATTCAGTAGAATCATTTCAGATCATCAAACTGTTGAAAAGTTTTTCCTCTCTTACTTCTCCTTCTGCTGATGGAAGCATATCACTTTCATACCAAAGTGCCATAGGTTTTAGTGATTTTTTTGAGTCATTCTCATTGAAATACTCTGGGACTCCGTAATGAGCCTCTTTGGGTAAATTGTTTAGGTTCTAAAATATAAGTTTATGCGTGCATTCTTTCCTTTGTACTCAAACTGATGATATTTCTGACCATTAACCAATTAATGGGTTTAATTCTTATCCTGTCCTAGAAACATCAATTCCACAACTGCCACTAGCACCCTTAGAATTAATCTGGATTGCTCTCTCATCCTGTTAGGGAAGTAAAATTAAGTAATTGTTTTAAACTTCTAAGAAAAAAAACTTGTTGATTTAGAAGTAATAAAACAGTGCTTCTTAATTCTTATCCAACAGTGACTTATTGTGTGATAATGTAAATTAGCTCAACTAGATAATTTATATTACTAGAACTCAACTTTTCCTGTATTGTGCTTATTTCTTCAGAGTTAAACACTAGGTCTGTAGACACTGACATACACACAACTGGAAAGGAATGGAAAACTATCCTCAGAAAGTCTCAGGAAATCTGTGGAAAATAGCATTCCTCCTCACCGTTAATGCTCTGCTCTGGCAGTGTTTTCCAATTCCTGCGATTTGCTGAGATGAGAAGAGAACGTAACGTCAATACCTAACCTATCTTGAGATCAATATAGCTCATAGGGTGGGTGGTGGTGTGGGGGAGACTACTGTATAATTTTTAAAAGGACCAGTCCAAGAATCAAGAGCTTTAGTTTCTGGTCCAACTTTGCCATTAAAATGTTGACATTGGATAAATGATTTACCTTCCATTGGCTTTGGTGCCCTCATGTATAAAATGAGGCGTAGTTGACAAATTGGTGTCTGTATTTGTCTAGATGCTGGAGAAACAGAGCCAGTAAGGTGCAGATGCATAAAGAGATTTATTATAATGAATTGGCTCGTAGGACCTTGTAGGTTGGCAAGTCCAGAATATGCAGGGCAGCTTGGCAGGCTGGAAACTCCGGAGAAGTGGTATTTCACTGAATCTGCAAGTTGTCTTCCATAGAACCAGAAGAGCTGAGGCTGCAGATGAAGTTCAAAGACAGTTGACTGATGAATTCTTGTTGGTCTTTTTGTTCTACTTAATCTTTGATTGGATGAGAATTATGGAAAATCATCAGCTTCCCTAAAACCTTAGGAATTTACATGTTAATCTCTCCAAAAGCACCTTCATGGGAATAGCCAGAGAAATGTTTGGACAAATATCTGGGCACCCTGTAGCCCACAGAAGTTGACACAAACTTAAGCATCACAGTATCTAAGACAGTTTTAATTGTAATAGCCTCTAACGTTCAACTGGCACAGGCACAGCCTTCTCTACTTGCATGTGATAGTTCCTAGGGCCGTGTAAGTCACCGTAGTGGTCAAGTCTTCAGCTACAGGCACGCATTCATTCGCCCAGCACTTTCAAGCCTTTATCAGGCACCTTCTGTGTGAATGGCCCTCTACTAGGTAATGAATCAGAATTTTATTCTATGAGCAGTGGGAAAACATTGAACAGTTTTAAGCTGAGGAACCTATTTGCATTTCAAGAGATCATTTCGGTTGTGGTGCAGCAATGGAATTGAGCAGGGCAGGCGCAGGTATCAAGTCTGGATGTTGGGTCAGAGGTTGGAGCGGCCGTTCTTACTGGTGCTTCAGACCAGGTCAGGGAAGGAAGTTGGGGCAGTGTTCATCCGTCACTAGCCGGCATGAGAAACTCCTCTGAAAGCCGGGCTGGAGAGCTTCAAGATGCACAGTCTTTGGTTCGTAGGCAAGAGGTGCTACTATCTGTTTTTAATCCCTGATAAATTTAAACATTGCGATGTGCTCCTCTCCACTTACTTTTAAAAGAATCAGTATGAAATGTCAGCACTTGAGCCATCTTTTCCTGTGAATCTTGAACTAATTGACATGTAGGGAATGGGAGGGGCGTTGAAAGACTACATAACCTCCTTAGGCGGAGGTGGCCTATGCTAAGTCCGCGTGGGACTGAGGAAAAGTGGTCGCAAGATAAATTCACGCTGATTTCAGCGAAAGGGTGTAATGTCTGTAAGTGACCTCAGGGATGTGTGGCGTGTGGCGTGGTCAGGTGGGCTCTCCGCACCTGGCAGTGGCCCACATGCCTATTCCTGTCTCGTCGTTGGCGGCCCTCTCTTCACAGTGGACACTGCGTGCTGTCTTGTGCTGTGTGTCTTTTTACCGAGTCTGCGAAGTTCTTACTTATGCTGGAACACCTTGAGTTTCTTCTTTAACTTCATCCTACCTCCCTGCTAGAATTAATTACTCCTCTTACCATGGTACTATCACTTATTATTTTATGATGTTTATTAGTTTGTCTCTCAGTAGACTGCACGGACATGGGGACACAGAACATAATGATCTGATGTCCCCATTAACTGGTAACATTGACATTTATTAAATGCATACCAGGTGCCAGTGTACTTTCACATAGTTTACTCTGCAAATGCCGTGAATACAGGGACCATCGTTTTGAATGAGAAGACGAATGAGTTTCTCATATACACATGGTATGACTTCTTTCCATGTGCTGTTCTCAGACTTCTAAAATTATCTCAGTAACTAGCACAATCATACTATTAGACAAAATCTTTGAACTTTAAACTTTCTGGGTAAAATTGAGCTTTGTATGTAGTGGCTAAGGGTGATTTTGTGTTTCTAGCCATCATATGTAGGCATTTGCTGGTTTTCTATTCTGTATGTTTCATCACAAAAGAACTAAATGTGTTTCTTTCTTCTGTCCAGGGACCATAACTTTGACTACTTGGAGTTTCGCCTTTGGATCGGCCTGTGGTCAGCCTTCCAGTGTCTCGTTTTGGTGGCCACGGATGCCAGCTTCTTGGTTCAGTATTTCACTCGTTTCACAGAAGAGGGCTTCTCTTCTCTGATCAGTTTCATCTTTATTTATGATGCTTTCAAGAAGATGATCAAGCTAGCAGATTACTATCCCATCAACTCCGACTTCAAGGTGGGCTACAACACCCGCTTCTCCTGTGCGTGTGTGCCGCCCGAGCCAGGTGAGGATGGCTTGCTTGCTGCCTGTGGGTGCCCTGTGTTTCCGGGAAGGTACAGGCTCTGTGCCTGCAGATTTCTGCATGGAATCGTGATCCTCAGGCAAGGGTCTGCTACCTCAGAGACACCATCATGCTGAATTTGCAGCCTTATGCTTCCACTGGGAATAAAATCAAGAACCCTGGAATATAAACAAAACCAGCTCAAAATGTTGAAAGTAACTCAAACTGCTGTATGGCAAAGAATTTGTGCGTTATTCTTAGCTTTTTGCGTTGAGGAGACGTAGGTACATATACTGTGTTAACATACAAATATCAGATGAATCTAAATTTACTGAGTTTGTATTCCATATTTTACGGTTTCTTTACTGCCTTGGGAATATCTTCTTTTAAATAAGCTTTAAATTGATTATTTTAAGCTTATAGAAGAAACAGTATATTAATTCACTTTATGTTACTTGAAGTATAAAACAAAAAAAGAAATTCAGATTAGAGTCACTGAATGGTAAAGTAGAGCCTTATAATTTACCTCTGCTAGACAACCTAAGTAAGAATGGAAAAGAAAAAAAAGAATAAGAGAGGAGAGAAGGAATGCAGGTGTGCAGGTGGACATGTTATATTCTAGGAGATACATATGTTCAAGGGAGAAAAAACATAAAAGTAACTTCTGCATGCGGAATGTGATTCTGTTCATCTTAACATTTTAATATCTATCTTACCAAAAGCAGTATCAGAAGTTTCTCATAAAAAAGTGTTCAACTTTTGGTCTTCAGAGTTTTTTCTTGTAATAATTCATCACTGATTTTATACTGCAGAAGACGTTTCGAAAAAGAATTTGCTTTGATGGAAGTCGCTTTACATCTGTTCTCCTAGAGTAGGGGGTAGATGTGTGTATCTGACAGTGGTACTTTAAGGCTGATTGCATAACTTGAGGTCACAGTGCTGTGTAGAGTGATATGGATGCTTGTGAGTATAGTTTTTTGGCACCAGAAGTACAGCAGTGTTCTAGGGATGGTGTGAACTTGGGGTGTAAATTGGGAGCAATTCTCCCAACATCCACTTTGACTTCAGGATTCTGAGGGAAACTCTTTTTCACATCGACAGTAAAACAGACACGCTTATGTTATAGACCAGTTGCAAAACGCTTATAATTGTGGAACATAAACAAGATGCTGTGCAGACTTTTCTTGCCTGTGGGAGGCTGTGTGAGATTAGCCACAGATTCCCTGGTGGCAACACCGTCCTGCTGTGTTGCCTCAGGTGGAGAAGCCTGAGAAGCCCGCGGCGCATCAGCAGGGCAGTGAGAGAAAGGGTGTGGCTCTGCTTCGCGCTGCAGTACATGGTGTACTGCAAAAACTATTTCCAATACATAGTGGCTGCATTCATCGTGGGGCACTGGCGCATGTACACAACGCGTCCTAATTCCTTTCTTCATCCTCTTCTCCTCACTCCATCTCTTCGTCTCCTTCCCTGTAGCAAGATCTCTTTCCTTGTTTCCTACTGTCTTTTATTTTGCTCTATAATTTTTTTGGTCTTGTTTAAGGAAAGTCAGCACACAGTCATATAAAACCTATACTTAAAAGCAAAGCTGAGAGGGCCTAAGTGGAAATGCAAAGATTCTGGTGAACGTGAATATCCTGCACTCTAACAGCCCGGGAGCACTAAGATGTATGCTGGCTTGGAATACCTGTGTTTCATAATTCTAGAACTTCTTAGAATGGAACGGGCATGCACTGCATTAAGATATTGTTATTAGAACCAGTTCAGTGTTCTCCCCAGAGAGACCCGACTGTGGGGAACTTTTCTGAGAAGGAAGGCGGCAAACCCCATAGCCATTCAGCCTGCACACACAGGGAAGTCCAGACGAACGCTCGACTTACAGACATGTCAGCGCCAGGGTTTTGAGCTTTCCTAGTTACCTCTCTGTCTCTGTCTCTGTCTCTGTCGTCTCCCCTCTCTCCTCTCCCCTTCCTCCTCTCCCCTCTCCTCTGTCTCTGTCTCTATCTCTGTCTCCCCTTCCTCCTCTCCCCTCTCCTCTGTCCTCTGCTGACTTCCACTAAGATTTCTAAAGAAGTATACATTTCCCCTCAGCTGTCCTGTGGTATGAGGTGCTCCTACTGCCGGATGAGGGCCCTTGTGAGCACACCTGTCACACACAAGTGATGCCTACCTTCCTGAGGCTAGCGCAGACCTGCGGTCATTATTTTCATTGGCTGCTGGCAGAGAGGGTAGTATGAAACCATTCATGTGAATCGTACTAATGTAAGTTGTACGTTTACTTTGACACATAAAGCAAAGATTTCCCATGCAAGTCCCCTTCTAGGAAGGGTCTGTGTATTGCTGGCAACAGCATACTGAGGGCTGAAGCAATTTAAATATGCACGGTGAGTATGGGCCTCTAAGGTAGTAGCTTTTTGTTTTTTATGCCTTTCTTTTTTGTTCTCACTTATTTGTCATCATTATTGCTTATAATTAGTACAAGTTTGCAATATATAACGAATACATTCATCACATTTCCTGTTTTCCCCAGGCTGTGTAAGAAATCAGTCTTAAGTCACTATCACTAAGGAGGTGTCCCAGAAGGACTCTGACAGTTCCTACTCCTGGCACTACTGGTATAAGGCAGTATAGTGGGCTTTGAAGTCAGAAAGTCTTGTACTCAAGTCCCAGGTCACTAATGCCAAATCTATGACTCTGGGAGAGCTCCTTTCCTGAGGTAGGTTAGTCTCACCCTCCTCCTCTATAAAATGGGGCTAATAATGGTACAGCCTTGTAGAACTGTTTTGAAGAAAAGATGAGTGCAGATAAAGTACCTCAGATGTTTTAAAATATGTCCTGAGTAAATGCTAGCTGCATTAAGATTGTTAACTTTCATTAAAATGTAGGGGCAGCATTTAGATTTTGGTGTGAATGATTGTGCACATACACCTGTCTCATTGCTCCTTCTAATTGGACTTTGTCAGGCAATAAGCTCATTTTGCATCCACATTGTTGGCCGTACCACTTATCTCTGCAGTGGTCTAGATGTGTACACAGGAAGAGGGAGTTTTTATTTTATTTTATTTTATTTATTTTTTATTTTTTGGCTTATCTCCAGTACCGGGAACCGAACTCACGACCTTACGCTTGCCAGGCAGGCGCTTTGCTGCTGAGCGAAATCCCCAGCCCCGGGAGCTTTTAAATTTATGGTGGTGAAACATGTCTGTGGTTTGGAAAAAGGCAAATGGACATTATTTTCATATTCATAACAATCTCATACTTTATAAAACCCCATAAGACTAGTCTTCATGTATTTCCAACATAACCTTAATACTTCTTGACAATCTTCATACTTCTCTATAATCTTAACAGTTCTAGTAGAAAGCTGCATAGATCTATCATAAATTTGATACTCTTTAGTAAAGACTGAAAAATGTTAGCAGATGCATGTACAGCTTGAGTGTGGATTCTAAAAACAACAGAAGATCGGCCTTTCATCACAACATGCGTGCTTAGTAGAAGAGCTCAATCAATGAGTCAATAATATTTAAACTGGCTGATGGCTTGTTTTCCAACCCTGGAACAATACAGTACATGTAACTACAAACTGGCAACTGCCCAGAGAGTCAAGGGCTTGCAAACCGAGCATGAGTGAGTGGACTGAATGGAAGTGAGGGGTCAGTAAAATCACAAGAAAACTCGCTTCACACCCAAAAGGCAGTAAGACTTTTTGGTCTTTGTGGAGATAATTCTTCTTCTTTTTCTCTTCTTGATCTTCCCTTACTCACTCCCATAAGCTTTCATCATGCTCTGGCTTTCCTTTTCCTAATGCACGCTTTTCTTTCCCTTTAGCTCAAACTATTGATGGATAACACTCTGATACATGCCAGGTTCACTAAAGAACTAAGAAGGAAAGTGAGTTAGGAGATACGACTTTCTTGGGTGAACGCATGATTTTGCACTAAATTCCCATTGTTCAGAAATAGGATCTCTATTAATGACTGTGGAGACAGTTGATGTTATAGTCCCCGTCCTGCCTTCATGGTTCCATGTAGCAGAAGTATTTATGAAAGAAAAAAACTCAGTTCAAAACCCAAAAATGAAAGCAGCAATATCCAGTGAAGGATGGCTCACCATATTTCATTTCATCTTCGTGTAGAAAATTATCCGTGTGAGAAAATACAAATAACATGCTTTGGAGAAAAGGGAGCTAAGTTTGAATTTTACCTCTGACCCTACCAGCAGTGTGACTGTGAGCTTGATTCATTAATCTCTATGTCAGTGTCGTAATCTATGTACTACGTTAGTAATTACACTTACTCTGAAAGGTTAACTGTGAACACTAAATGACATAGTGTATGTAAAATTGCCTGGCACCTAGTAGATACTGAGTAAAAATGTTTTATTTTTCATATTTTTTCCATTATCCTACAAAAGATGGCATAATTAGTCTTTTAGCTGTATTCTTTGAAGAAGTTCAAACATTTAATTTTTCAGAAAATTTCTTAGGAAAAGTTCCTAAGTAAAGTTTTTGCTGCAGCCCTCGCCCCTAAAATAATTAACAACTAGTGTGCTATTGTGGACAAACGTCAAACATTTGAAGCTATATTTAAGGAATAAAAGTGAAGGAGTTCAGTGCATGTATTCCACTGAAACTTGAGATGATAAAAGTGTTAGAGAGTTGTGTAGAAAAAGCTTTTAAAGTCTTGCAAGCAATGCATTTGTGTCTAAGTAAACTCTGTGTAATTCATTCAAAAACAAATGTTCTAATCTTGTACTAGGAAGCCTTGAGCTCATCTTTCCATGTTTCCTTTTCCTTTTTTCCTTTCTCCTCTACCCATCATTCAAAGTTTATTTCATTGCTTTTTAAGAATTGTGCTACTTGCAATGAAGTAGAATACATACACATGAATATTTAGACGTGTTACATTTCATAAAAGGTATTATTTTTAAAAGTGTCAATTATTTTTGAGTGAACAGATGTTCAAATTTTATTTGATCCAGACTTTAGAGGTAAATTTTTATTCCAATATCTTTTTTTTTCACTTGCCTAATGTGTAAAGGTTATAGTGACTCTACCGAGGGCACATTAGTATTTTAGAAAAGGTCAAACTAAATTTCCTGACCAGGTGTTGGTCTTATATCTGCAGGAGAAAGATGCTTTGCTAACAGTGATGAATTACAATAGCAAGAAAAATAGCCTCAAGGGGCTAGACACTGTACTGTTAAGAGATGAGATATATTTTATTGATTCATTGTTGACTGTTCCAAGAGAACATGCTTAATAATGGATGAGTGATTCAGAGGAGGAAATTCTCTCTCAGACACTGAGTGTTAATGACTATTGTCCTCTCTGAGCAAAAGCTGGCTTTGTCACTGGTATGGAACCAGCAGACCAAGCCAAGTGATTAGAAGTAGCCATGGCTTCTGTTTCTATACCTTAATTTACATCACAAGGCTTCCAGATGCTCTGAAACAGTTATCACTAGTGTAGAATTTTAAAACCATTTCTTTTATATGATTTCTCTATTACCCTAATAAATACAGTATGCCAATACATTATAGCCATTACAAAGAGCTGTTGGAGTGTGTCTCCTGTGATCTAATCTTATAGTCCATATGTATTTCACAATTAAGCCTATTAAAAGAAAGTGAGGAAATTTCTGTTCCATGAACTATACCATATTATATGCCATTTTACTTTGTGTGCCATCCTGTCTTTTATGTTAGGTTTAATCGGGGACTAGTGCTCAGGACAGAAAGGACGAGCGCTGGTGTGGCAGTGCTCACGCTGTACTTGTGAAAGCCCTTCACCAGGACAGTTGATGCTTTATCATTCATGGTAATATGGTCTTCTGAGAAAACCACAGGTCCCTGAAGCATTCATCATTTAAGCTTCCTTTTACTGTCCTAACCTATATTTTGGCAGTTTCTGAATAATGCTTGTGGGAATCATAAAAGGAGGAGCAGTAAATTTGGATTATCACCAGACCTAGAAAACTCTTTAGCTTAGATTTTACATGAAGCACACACTTAGAAGTTTCCCCAGAATCATGTCTGTAACACATCATAAATGTAATAACGGGTGGATACGGAGATGGAACTTTTTGTGGGAGTAGTTGCCAAGTAGGAAAAACTAATTTTATTTAAGACTTAAGGCTGAGAGAGTGGCAGGTAATTTCCCCAACAGTTACTCCTCCTAGAATTTTCCTGCTTCACTTTGTCATCCCACGAAAACCATTTCTTCCCGTTTATTGATCTAGAAATTTGGAGCAGAAATACTGGACTTTACCAAGAGATACGAGTGTGTGCAGGTTATCCTACCCTTAAATAAATGGGACATGACCACAGAGCAAGAAGTGTGTTCATTCATATTCTTTATCTCTTTCCCAGTTAGCTCAGTTTCCTTAAGATGTTGCTTAACTAGAATGGAAGAAGACATTAAAGTTTTGTAATCATGGAGAATAATCTTCCAGGTTTTCTCGCTCACGTCAGGTTAATCAGTTCCACAGTACTGTAACTCTAAGAAACTGTGTTGAAAGAACAGATTCAGGTTAGGCTAATATTTAATAAGAATCCTTTACATGCCAGCCATTTTACTAGACTTTTTAAAATAAAATGTATTTAATAACATAACATATGCATTTTAATCATCCCCAAAACCATAAGGGGTCGCTGATGGTCTCGCTCTGAGTTTTGCTTTCTACAGGTCCTGGAGCTGTTATCATTGCTGCACTGTTTCTTTAGCTCTTCTTACCTGGTATGGACACTGTGCTGGCAGCTTGCCTTTGTGATTCAGTTTAATCCACTCGCAGCCTTAGGAGGATGGTTTCCAATCCATTCTTGCATAGTAGGGACTTGAGGTCAAGAGGAGTGAGGCTACTTTCTCAAGAGTGTTTGTTGGTGAGGGAGTTTGAGAATGCTGTGTGCAGAGGCTGGTGGAGCCAGGATTCAGGACAAATCCCAATGCTCCCCTCTCTGTGTTGTGAGGTGGTGGTGCCTCAGAACAGGCACATCTGCTCTTAGTGACTAGTTACAGATGCAGTTTTGAATGTGTGTCACTAACAGCATTCACTCCCCTGGTCCACAGATCAACTTCAAGTTGATGCATGGAAAGCAGGAACAAGTAAAAGTGTAAATGGTGGAAAGCAGCCCTGGAAACTCCCTGCAGCTTAGTCTGGGAGAGAGGCTGTCCCGATGACCGTTGGTTAGCCATGTTCTTGCTTCATAAGCTATGGTGTGGGACAAATAATGAGGACAGAACGCAGTGTGTTTTGGCTTTTCCATTTGGCCTTTCCAGAATCTTCATTAAGGATATTGCAGGTCCCACATAAATGGATCGCTTTGCAGTTGTTGCCAAAGTATTTACCCTGTGTGTCTGAATCCAAATAGTGGCTGGTGATTCTTTTAGACCAAGCTCCCAGGTGTAATTGATCATTTTCTCGCCCATGATCCTAAGGAAATTTACTTTTAATCTTATTTATGGGCCTGAATATCCTGCCAAAATGTATTTACGGAAGTGCTTTATTATGTATTTATTTTTGAAGTCTTTCGTTTGAAACAGCTGCTCACTAAAATGTGTAGGGAAAGTATTATATACTTTTTCCTGTCATTTGGATGCTGCTCCTCTGGGATTTTGAGAGCCAGTATGCTTAATGATTTGCTTTAGAGGAAAACTGAAAAGATAAAAAAATGTAAAATAGCAAAACTGATATGGATCCAAATCTTGAGAACAATTATAAAAGTTCATATTAAAATCCTCTGTTAGTGCAGTGGTGGTCTCTATTATCCAATATTGATTTCACTGAGTAGGAGCTTCAAATATCTTTCCTCTGACTCTTTAACCCTTGTTTTAGTACAGAAAGTATGTTGAGAAGGGATCTTTGATGTCTTATGACAGGAAGCTCATGAAATTGCATTAAATGATGTAGCTCAGGAAGAGCAGTTTCCCAGACACCATTTACATAGCGGATTGTGATTTCACATTTGCTGTTCACTTTGAAAGCCCAAGTGGCTCGGACATCTCAGCTCATAGTTGAGAGTCATGTCATGTAATATTGGCTGTCCTGTCTTGCGTTAAATTCCGTGGCCACATAAATCGCCTTTATGTGATGATTAGAAATATTGTATAGGAGGAGACAAAATGCTGCACATGGTAAGGTAGCAGCTTTACTTATTACTGTGATGCTGGGGAAGTCACCTGCCATGTCTTGCTTTAGAGTCCCTGCTTGTATAAGGTGGGTATAAAATATATGTACAGCACATTCCAGGGTGTTCTTAAACTGAGAAGAACAGATGCTATACTTGACGTTAGCCAGAAGACCAAGAAATGATCCGTAATGTTTTTAAATAAACAAGTGGAAGAGTGTAAAACAAATTCACTTTAAGCTTTTTAGAACAAAAAGTTATAAAACACTAGGTTTCGTTAGTAATAATTAATGTCCTTTTGGGAATGGATTCTTGTTTGTTTCATTGTTTGGGCCAAATGTCCTTCAGAGTTTTATCTAATAAAGAAAAATATTTTGATGAAAGTATTATGTTTTAATTTTCATCAACCAAGGGGAGGGAACATTTCATAAGTAAAGTTTTGTAAGTAACATCCTAAATCTATAAAGTTGCCATGTTCTATGAAAATAACTTTTATATGGAAACAATTTTTTAAATTAAATTATTTATGCCCATTATACTTACTTGTAATATTTAATTTTCATACACTTGCACACATGTAGTTTTGAGATGTAGTCAAAAATTTTCAAAAGTACAAATTAATAAATTCTTTTTTATCAATATTGCATGTCTCTATCTGTTTTCATGAGAAACCACTTTGAAGATATCAATATGTAATACAACAAGCATTGTTAATTTCCTACCACTTTGTTTATAACTCCGTATGGTTTGTACTGTTCTTTTGCTATTTTGTAAAAGGTTGTCTGTCTGTTAATGTTTTCCTCCTTTTATTTCTAGAATTAAAAAAAATAAAGATGACCGATCTAAAGCGCAAAAAAAAAAATAAATTCTTATTTAGTGATGCTCTAATTTGTGAGGTTTCACTGTACTTGAAGCCAGTAATCAATTTGATTATTAGCAGTAATTTCTTTCATTAGCCAAAATATATTGGCTGTATTTTTGTAACAGGGATAATGTGTGTGTGTGTGTGTGTGTGTATGTGTGTGTTTTAAAAACTGGAATTAATTTTATGTTTCCTTAAATACTATTGTTTCTTAGTGTATTAGAGCACAATGGATGTGTTTAAATCTTTGATTATTTGTTTTATCTCAATGAAAAGTGAACAGTTATGATAAATCAAAATTCATCATGTCTTGTGTTGTTATAGAAGACATTTTAAATGCCTAGCTATTTACTCATTTAAGCTGTTTCTACTTTACTTTTAAGGCCAAAAATTATCCTTTTTTACAGTTAATATCTCACTACTTAATGATGCCACACTGGCTCCAGAGGATTTTCCAACTGTTTCTTCTACTGACCTGGTAAGTGACTTAATATTTCAAAACCATTGTGTACTTACTGTCTATTGTGTATATTATTTGTATTATTCATAGTATGGTATTGTCTACCATTCAGAAATCCTAACATGAGCACATTTAATAATCATTGATTGTCAGGGAAAGGAAAAGAACACTCTTCTTTGCTCCATCTAGCATTTTGGAGACAGTTTTTTTTAATTAAAGCCAATATTTTATGATACGCTTTTTAAACCCTCATGAGAATTTAACTGCTAGATCCCATTAATTGTGACCTTGTAAGCAAGAGTCGTGGAAAAACGAGAGCAGGCTGTCCTGTGGGCCAGAAGGCTTCTGACTAACCCGGTGGCACTGTGTTCTTTTCACTAAGGGTGATTGTAGCAGGACATTTCCCCTGTCGCTTAGAAAGGACCATGCCTCCGTCACATGATCTCCTTTCCCATGGCTTGTAACCAGGGATTTTTAGGGGACTGGAGCTAAGCTTTCCAAATGAGCTGTTTTGCATGGAAGGTCACACGCTGCAAGGAGACTTTTGTATTGGAGAAAAAGGGGAAAGTGCTGTATCAGGCTTCTAATTGTGCTCCTTCTGTGCTGAATATGGACTCCTACCAAAGAATATCAATCTCCCAGTTATAGGAACAGAAAGCATAATACCTTGTATTGATAGAGTGCCCATCTCTCGGGAGACCGGAGGAGGCCTGCTGTAGATATTGTGTAGTGAGGGCCCACAACATCCCTTTCAGAGACGGTGCTTTGTGTCCTTCCTGGACAACTCTCGCCTGACCCCATTCCTCTCTTGTCTTCATGTTCTGCAGGTCTCTTGACTTCTTTCCTTACAGTTAGTTTTTTCTGTCATCCTTCAAACCTTACCTCTCTGTTCTTCATGTCTGATATGTGTGTGTGAGAGAGAGAGAAAGAGTGTGTATATGTGTTTTAAAGTTACCTATAGAAAAGAATTCAATTTTCAGGCTTTTAGCTAGCCAGACTGGTGCCCCCCAAACTTCTCTAAAATATAAGGTAAACTGTTTCCATCTAGACTTCACAGAATTTTAATTAAAATTCTTATGGTCAAAAACCTAATTAATATAAACCATACATTCACTTGTAGTAAAAGTAAAATATTTACTCCTACTGTTTAGAAAGTCATTGTTTCCTAACTAAAGTCTTTCTACAACTAATTAAGGAAAGCTTTTTATATTAGTGAATTTTTAAGCCGTGTGTTTGGGCAAGTCCTGGAAGAGATTCCAGTAATGGATACCTAATTATAATAAGGTATCACAGTAAAAGTGATGGAAAACAAATGAAAGCTCAGGTTGACTGTTTTTGGGGAAACTGGAGATTCAAACCAGTGCCTTTTCACTGATCAATTTCCCAACCCTGTCCCCCTTAAACTTTTTATTTTGAGTCAGGGTCTCTAAATCACTAAGTTGTCTAGACTATGCTCGAACTTGTGGTCCTCTTGCCTCAGACCTCCAGAGTTCTAGGACTATAGGCTTCAAGGTGATTTCTGGCGTGGCTATCATGGAGGACATAGCAGTGTAATAGTGATTCTAATTTGTTTACCATTTAGAGAGCATGTGTACTAGAAACAAGATGTTTTACATGTATTACAATCATATCCGAATATGTATTATAATCTTTAGCACAAAGTACCTGGTACAATTAGATCCAGTTTATAGATGAGAGAAACTGAAGCTCCAGAAGATAAATAATTTCTTGTCATAGGTCACATAGCCACATATTGTTAGAACAAAGATTTGAATGGAAGTCTGAGTGGTTCCGAGACTTGTACTGTTGTTGGTCCACCACTGGCTTCAGTGTTTTCATATTGAAGTGTTTGCCTTTTCACTATGGCCACTCATTATTCCAGCGTAAGAGGTCCCTTGTGTGTATCTGTTGCACACCTTCATTAAAATGCTAAGGTGCTATGTTCTGCAACTCTAGGGAAAGAAATTAGGAAAAGAAATTGTGTGTGTGTGTGTGCACGCACATGTGTGCACATGCACATGATCATGAAGGACATCTTTTATTCTTTCCTTCATTTCCATTTCTCCTCTTTCAACCACAGCAGTACCTTCATGTGCACTTTGTACATGAGTGCACACATGCACACACGTTGTACTCACAAATGTTATAGGTGAATAATTTAGAAACCAGTGATGGGTAATACGATGATTCATCATCAATAATAACTATCATTGAACACCTATTAGATGACAGAATCTTTTCCTTAATTTCTATAGTTATCACCGTAATTTGATAGATTAGTAGATGTTACATCTAATTTATGTATGAGCCACAGGCCTGGAATGGCTTCTAAGGGCTATATCACCATTATGGTAAACTGCGACTTGAACATTGGGCTTTGTAACTCTAGAATTGGCCTTATTTCCTTTTTTTGTGGAAGCGCAGAGTGCTTCCCAGAGAATGACTTAGGATTCAGCGAGTCCTTGAGTCGGGCTGCCTGGCTTCTGCTGCAGGGCTCTATGACCTCATAGATGGTGGCTGCTTTTCAGTGACCTGTCCAACACGCAGGTGATAAGTGAGGGTCCACTTAATAGCACTAGTGCTTGGCTGGCATGTAGTCATCTCTCAGCCAATGTTAGGTACTGCCATTGTGTTCTTCTCTGTGGGTATTGTTATCTCCCCATGAGGCCGTGCTGCTTGCTTAACTCAAAAGTTCAGTGGAGAGAAGAAGCTACTGATATAGAGGCATGAAATCCCCAACCTGCTAGATTCTGAAACACCGAGTTTGTGTTCTCTAAAACTGGGGGATGAATTCTAGGAACAATGGAGGTTCAGATAAGGAAGAATTTATGAGAAAAAGAAAGTTTCTGTCTAAGAGGAACAGAAGGGGGCCTAGAAAGTGGGTTGCCCATCAACTCTGCCTCTCAAAGGTGTTTCATTGAGCAAAGCCCCAAGGGGAGGCAGGCTTAAGGTGGGACAGAAGTACAATCAATCAATAAGATTACAAGTATAGTCACTTAGGTAATATTGACCTAATGGCAAATCATAGGATGGCTGTGAGGTGGGACAAAACTATGGTAAACCAATAAGGTTACAACCAGTATAGTCACTTGGGTAATATTGATTAAATGGGGATCAAATTGGGAAACAGTTATGTAGCAAGTGCCCAGGGGCAGACAAGGACTTTCCTTGAAGGGGTGGATTAAGGAGGTTTAGTCCTCCACCCCAACATGGTTGATGCCTACTTAGAATATCAATCACTGCTGTTCATCCCCTGGGGAAGTATATGGGTGAGCAGTTCTTTTTCTTGAAGCCTGGCCTTCAGTGAATACTCTCCAGCCACAGTTGCCTATGATATTTCTACCTAACTGAGCTGTCTGTAATACTACCACTGCGCTGGGCTGCCGAAGCCTCCGTTTCCTTGGCCAGGCCAGCTCTGCTACCCTGAACCTTACCTAGGACACACAGTCCGTATGACTTAATTTCCTCTTTCCTTTTCAACCATAATTAGATAAGAGAAAGCACAGTCACAGTGACATGCAGCCCCCAGGCCAGCGAGCCTCCCTCTCTCAAGGCCCTGAGAGCACCCTGTCAGAGGAAGGACGGGCTTTGTCCTTCAGCTTCATTAGCATGAAGACAAGCTGCTTCTTCCTTGTGGTAAGGGTATGTTTCAGAGGGAAAGAGTAGTAAAAGCCGGACTTTCAGGGAGAATTTTCAGCATTTCCATTTACTGTTGGAACCACTGTGTTGCTTTGGCCACTTTTGCCGTACATTTCTCACTTGGCATTTCCCTTTCATCTGCAAGCAAAACAGTTTGGAAGGGCCCTGAAGCACACTGAGAGCAGCTGCAGCTGCTGCACACTGTAAATGAGGACTGCGAAGATCTGCTGGTTTCCAGCACCCAGCTTGCAGAGCGGTCAGACTTCCCAGTCTGCTGTCAGTCTTCTCTGAGGAGGTGACTGAGAGGATCAGTTATCCATGCCAGATACTTTTTTGTTTTGTATTTTGTTAAATTGAGGCGTTTGTTAAAATATGCAGTTCTAAAGTAGCCATTGAAAAGGTTTTGACATGCAGCCATCACCTGAAGAAGCTGTAGCACGCGTCAGGCATCTCAGAAAGCCATGTGACATGCGCTGGGTCCTGTTATGCTCCTCAACTGCACTGTAGAAACCGTTCTTTGCCCAGCTCCTCCATCCCCAGCATTCAAAGCACAGACACCTGAGTTCTGTGAGGAGTCAGTTTCTCGCAGCAAGTGCAATGTCTCCCATCTTCAGAGCAGTGTTCTGCCCTGAGGGTTGGGGGTGGTGGGGGTGTCCATGGATCTGAGGGGCTTTTCAGTGCTCCTGTCCGTGTGCAGTCTTTTGCATATCACTCATGCACTTGGTAAGCACCAGGGGAAAGGACTCTCGAACTCCTCTGAATTCTAACCTATCACCCCACCTACATGCAGCGTGAGAATTCCTTAGTGATTTGACTCATTTCTCCTTGTCTCTGTTGTCAGTGTGTGTTCTGTATGCTTCTGTAGGGGAACAGGTAACCGTGGGATACTTCTCTTGCAAAGGAGTAACATGTTGGAGTTTAGTTTGCTTAGGTTTTTTTATCCTCACTTTTGATGAATTTTTAAAAACTATGATTTTATAATTTACTTGCCTTTCTTGAGTTGTTAGGACAGGGATGATGGTGTCATGCAGCTTTTTTTTTTTAGTCCTAGAGACTGGACACAGAGTCTCCTTCATGCTAGGCAAGTGCTTTGCCACTGAGCTACACTCCCAGTTCTTTTTAAATTTTATTTTAGGATAAGGTCTTACTAAGACACCCAGGCTGGTTTTTAACTTGTGATCTTCCTTCCTAAGCTTTCTTCCTAGCTGGTATTTCAGGATGGCATTGCCACACCTGACTACAGCTTTTTTAAAAAAATGTTAGTCATAAGCAGAACAGTTCAATCTGATATTTCACAACACTGTAGATAAAAAAAAAAAAAAATAGAATGGGACTGGGGGTTTAGCTCAGCGGCACAGCGCCTGCCTGGCAAGCACAACGTTGTAAGTTCGGTTCCCAGTACTAAAACAAAACAAAACAAAACAAAACAAAAATAATAACAGTGCAGATAACTGCAGCTCAAATGAATGCTATAAATGATAAGGTAAGACTGAAGATTACTACAAATCTAGCTTACCCACTGTGGGAGAAATCTCTAAATGAGAACATCAGGCATTTAACCTTGAAGCTTTTGTTTATAGTTTCACCCTCAGTTATGGGGATGTACATATGGGCCATGCAATATTTTATTAGTAGGTACTCCAAGAGAGGAATGTAGATCTTTTACTTGTTTTTTGCTTATTATATTAGTGTAGTATATCATGTCTACGTGGGGATGCTGTTAATCATACAGCTAAGAACTATTACAGTCACATAAATTCTGTTTGACAGTTAGAGATGGAAGCAAAAGTGGTCTGATTTGATGTCCCTTCAGGGTGATCCTAGGAGTTAGCATTCATTTTCATGGGAAATGGAATGTCATATTAATCTCCTTGTGCATAGCATCTTTGTGACTTCCTCCCATTGAGAAAGTCAAGTGTAAAAATTATTCTGTCCTTAAATCTCCTTGAAGATACACATGTTCCTACTTTTAAAAACAGAAAATTTCAAATAAGCACTAAAATAGTATAATGGGATCCCATGTACACATTGCCTGGACAGTGGGCAGTCACATTTTGCCCATTCTGGCTCACATTTCCTCAGCTTTTGTATTTGGAGAAGATATTATGGTATTTTAAAACTTAAAGCCTTCTCTCTACATTCTATTCTTAAGATTTCAAGCACATCCACTCGGTATAAACAGGGTAATTCTCATGAAAATGAGATAGACCAGTGGTGGCAAGCCTATGGCACACAGAGCCCTCTTTCCTGCATGTGAACATTGGATAATAGCTCACACAGGGCCAGGCACATGCTCTGAAGGCAGTAGCTGTGGCAGGCGATGACATCATGAGCTGCGCCTCATTAGCTGCGACCCCTTGGAGCTTTGCAAGGCCCTGGGTCTCTACAAGGTTCCCCGTCACTGAGCTAGAGGAAAATGTAGCTCCTCCCCATGATGGGTGGCACGCTAAAATGTTAATAAAGGACTTCTTGGGTAAGGGAATGAAGCAGTGTGCTCACGGTGTTATTTTCCTACTTCTCTGAGAATACAGAAAAATGTATGCATCCACAGTTTGTCGCTTGTAGTCTCCTATCCTTTGGCTTTTTTGTTCTTCCTGTTTCGCCTTTCTTTTGCTGTCCTGCTACTCTACTTCTCACTACCTTTTGAATATAAGAGTTCAACAAGGACCAGCCCAGCTTTGGGGGTTAAATTTTATTTGCTCTCTACTAGGCGAAATTGACTAATCCTTCTTCTGATCTCCTATTCTATACAACTCTTTTCAATGCTTTCTTTTATTACTAGTTTTTTCCTCCTTCTAGTTCTTTTCTTCTTTATTATATTATTAGTTAATATTTAAGTGAACATATTTTATTTCTCTAAGGAAACTTGTAAAAATCGTTATTTTATTCATCTTTATCACACTCTCAAAGTTTACAGTAATTATCTTTGTAGTCAGGTCCCAATGCATTGTCTATTTTCTATTTTTCACATGCTGTTGTTACTCAAACTATCTTACATCTAATTGATATAGAAATACCAAATTTCTATATACAAATAAAAATATGGGGTCTTAAGTTACACTTGAATTTCAGATAAATATTGAAAAATTCTTTTAGAATAAGTATTTCTCAAATATTGCATAGAACATACACTAAAAATACTATTCTTGTTTATTATTCAGATGTAACTGGGAATCCTGTAGTTTATCTGGTGATTCTAAATTTAAAAGTTTATTTTACTTTATGAAATAAATCAGACCTGCATGTTGTAAGCATCGTATTGTCTCACTAGTGTAAGACCTGAAAGAGTGAATAAAAACTTGGAGGTATTATAGACATGGTGAAGTGAAAGGAAAATGCTCAAAAGTAAAGGGCAAGTGGGGTGTGGGAAAAAAGAAGGGAAAGAAGGGGAAATTATGTAAGTATGTATACAGGATAGCTAACATAGTTGTACTACTGTCCTCTGTTGCTCTACAGAAAGGAACAGTTAATGATTACTTGATTAATCAATCTCGTATGTCTCTATTTGTTTTCCTGAGAAACCACTTTGAAGATATCAATAAGTAACATAACAACCATTGTTAATTTCCTACAACTTTGTCTGTAACTCTGTTTTGTTTGTATTGTTCTTATGCTATTTTGTAAATGGATGTCTGTTTGTTAAATGCTGTCCTTTTATTTCTTAAAATAAATTTTTAAAAAAGTTTATCTTACTTTAATTTTGTCCTACAAATAGATGGATTTCTTTCTTCAGTATGTCAAATATCCTAGACCTGATGAAAGATTTCATTCAGTCAGTTAACTAAGATTTCTTTGGTGCCTGCTGCACCCTCATTGAATTCTGCTACGATCTTGGTCTGCTCTTTTCTTTCTTTATTACTTTTTAGTGATATATAGTGCCATTGGCCCCTAGGCTCTGCAGTTTAATAATGCAGTCTGTACTTTTAGGCTATACTATGGTATGGTCTATACTTCATACTGTATAATTTTAAAGTATAGTAGCTTTTAATACTCCTTGGCCCACATAGTTGCTAAGTCCTGTCTCTTTTTCTCTCTGATCTTTTTTCTCCATTCTTATTTTTCATATCAGTCCTTTATCCCTTTCATTCATTTGTTGTTTTGTTTTGTTTTTTTAAGGCTCTCCCTGTGCAGTTCAGGCTGGCCTTGAGTTCATTATGTAGCTCAGGCTAGCCATGAGTTCCTGGCAAGCCTCTTGCCTCTGCCTCCCGAGTGCTGGGATTACAGGCGTGTGTGCCACCATGCCCAGCAGTCCCTTTTCCCTTTCATCCTCATTTTTTCTTATACATGACAAACACCACAAAAGTCTTGATTAAACTCAAGGAATTTTCCTTGACCTTGCAGTGTTCTAGCCTGTTCTGTGCTATACTGTATTTCTTGTAAAGAATAGTCTTTGATGTTGGGATTTTTTTACACCCACTCATTTCTTAGCCCATTGTCGTCCTTCTTTTAACTGTCACTCAGAAAACTCTGGTGGTCCTTTCTGAAATCTTCCCTTCCATTGTCGGTGCCCTGGAGGTGGTGCATTCTTTCTCACAGGATGTTTCCCCTTTGCGGCTGTATGAAGTCTTATTACTCCTGGGACCAGCTTTTGTAGATGACTCGTAAGTTGATGTTTGTTTGAGTCCAGGTCTCCATACCCACTGGATATATCTCTGTGCATTTTCAAACACATACTGCTGAACACTGAGAAGAGCTATAATATAGTTGCCATGGAAATTGTAAGCATTTTAAGGTCAAGACATAATGTGCTCTGGCTGCTCTAATAGGCAGAGAGGATAGTGAGATTGTTTCCATTTTTCTTGTTCTTGAAGTTCTGATTTAGTTATTAAAGCACTCTGTAGAATTTTGATAGGAAACAAATACTGAAACTGTAGGCAAGTGAAAATCTTCTTTGAAAGGGGAAGGACAGTAGCAGTGAGATGGGTCAAGACTCTTCTGCACTGAGCCTGGAGGAGACAGTGGTGCTTGAACAAAGGTGGTAGCATTGCTGATTGGCCTAGGGTTGTTTGCTCAGTTCACATGGAAATCATGACCTCAGCAAGGTGCAGCTCACCTGCTGGCCCCTGCCCTGTCAGCCGTCACCACCTGTGCTGGTCTCTGGAGCTTTGCAGTGTTAACTACTTGGAGTGTTTATCTGTGTCTGCTCTGCTTGCACTATCAGGAGTTTTACAAATCCCAAATAGATTGACAGGAATTGGAGTGCACCCTACTCAAGCAGATTCACAGGAATACCAAAGCAAGTCTTGATTTCCACAGGGCCTGTGCTGCGGCACAGGAGGGATCCCCAGAAAGGTGGCTTGGAATGCTGCTAATATAAATGCTGCAGGCCTATTTAGTGAGGGTGAGGGCTGAAAGTTTGGGGTGAATACTAGGTAGGTAAATAACAGGCCCAGGCCCTTCCCTCCCCGATCTTAGCACTCCAGAGTGCCCTCTCCAAAATGCACCAGTACCCTCTGAGGTGGTTGGGTGGAGGAGGACACCTTGCTGCCTGGCTGTACTCACCAAGCGCAGGGTGGGTATTTGTTCGATAGCCAGGGAGCACACTGCTGGGTAGCCAGGGGGGAAACCACTAGCCAAGGAGAACGCCACGGGGTAACTAGAGGGGACACTGAAGAAACTGTCCCAGCCCATTGGGGTGCAAGGGCGAGACACAGCTCCTCCAGCCAGCCAGGAAAAGGGAGAGGCGGGTGCTTCTCTGTCTCAGTAGCAGCGGCTCTAGGTTCCTTTCTTTATGGGGTAGATCCTGCCTAGAGTTTTAAGGGGTGAAGTTTTACTGACAATAACTTGAAGTAACACTGATAATATAAATGTTCAGTGATATTTAAGCAGAATTGTTCATTAGATATAATTTAAATTTTATGGGAGTGTAAACGCTGTGTAGCCTGGAATACGTACATGCTTTTCAAACTTATACACCAGAAAGATGGTGTTTGGAGGTTATATTGCAGTAGAACTACTTACAGAATGCTGATATTGGCATTTGAAACTGGTTCAAGCAAGAAAACATGTGTATCATTTATTGCATGTAGATGGCTTAGTTTTCACCTCAACTTGAACCTTAGTAAGAAAATCAAAAAGCTATCTGTTGGGATTTTGTTTCAATGAATCGTACCGCTTTGGAGAACTCTAGCTGCAAAAGATTGTGCTGATGTTAATGTGCTGAAATGAAATTAGATTACATTTTTGCTGATTTTAAAACAAAAAATCTGTTATTATGACCTCTAAACTTTACATTTGTATTCTTCTAAAAGCATCCATAGGCATAAATCTAAAACATAAAATGAGATATGTTCGTTACCTTTTAGAAACACCGTTTCATAAAAGAGCAGTTATGCAATTCAGGTGTTTACACGCTGAAGTTAATATAAGAAAATATTACAAGGTTTTTATTGACTTATATAAGCACTTTACCTTTTGAGCTCTATAAAAATATGAACTCTTCCTGGCCAGAGATTCTTCTTTTATGGCTGGGTCACACAGATCAAAGAACTCATAGCGTGTTAAATGTTGGCGTGAGGCAGAGCTGTTGCCTGCAAAGGAAGAACAGTAGAAATTTATCTTCCCACATTTATTTGCAAGGTGTTTTCAAATAAATCTTCTGTTGATACCTCATATACCTAACCCTATCCCCAAGGGTAGAAGTTACAGATAGTTAGGCTATTTCTAAGCTGAGATACTCAGTCCTTTCTAGCCTGTCACATTGGTATTCATTTAGACAGGTAAGATTTTGAAAATCTTGCTCCATGAAAAGGCCATAATTGTAGTATATAGAACTCTGTATAGCAAAAGAAGCTTAAGGTGTAATTATTTAAGAAGGCTCAAAATAAGAAATAGATGTGGGGAATTTATGTTGAGCGAGATAATAAGCTACCAAGAAACTGCTCTTCTCAGAAGATGTTCAAGAAGGGGTTGGATAGCCATGTTTCAGGGCTTTCCAATACCAAGGGTGAGAAATCTGACGATATTGTCTCTGGGTTTCCTCCAAACTGTGCCATTCTACAAAAACTACCATAGGCTTAGAGGCCATTAACGTTTGGTTAACCTGTAATTCAAGTAAATTGGCTGATTTAGAAGCAGGGTCTGATACAGGACTTTCAGGTGCATATAATTATTTAAGTGGTCTCACTCAAAACAGAAGCAATTTAGGACTGGGAAGGAATTAAATAAGAATGTGGTCTAGCTGAGTTAGCGTGGGACTGATTCCCTGTGGAGCTCTGGAGCATAAATTGTGCTACCCAGTTGCTCCTACCTTGAGATGGAGGGGGTAGTTTATATTCCTGTTAGCGCTATTTGGTAACTAGCTGTTACACGCATAATGATCCAGGTGAGGCAGCTTGTATGTGGCTAGTGGCAATTCCCCAGAGAAGGATCCAGCTCTGTACTGATAGCAGCTGATATTCAGAGCCCCTGGGGTTGGTGCACTGGCTGCAGACACCAGGCCAGCAAAGAAAGATTCTCAGTGTATTAGAAACAGAAAATAAGAAGAATGAGATGCTAGAGAAAAGCACAGCACTGGCATAGTAGCACCGCATGAAGCTGACCTAGATCCTTGAAACCATGTAGCACAAGGATGGATGTTCTTTACGCAGCTCCACGACCTTAGGGCATCACAGCCATTCCAGTAATGGACACCATAATGCTCATCGTGAGTGAAAAGGGAGAAAAACTGTTTTAGGATAGGCAATTGATGAGACTGTGTGTTGATGAGGCCATTTTTATTGTTATAATTTAATTCCTTCACTCACCAGTCTTTAGTTACTCAGAAAACGAATAGCATATTTGTGAAAGTTCTGGAGAGGGCCATCAGGTAGAAGCATAAAAAGCTGTGTTCTACAAAAGTGATTACTTTTTGGACATTAAAGGCATTTCAGAGAGTCTCACATTTTGAGGCAGGATATTAATGTCTCGCTTTACTCTCAGGAAAGTTGTCAGGAAGGGACTTTGTGCTTTGTTTCTGTTAAACAGATGGGTGATTGTAAGGTGGCAGCTCCCACAGTAACACACTGCATCATTCTCATTGTGATTTGCATAACTGCCAGCCCCCTCCATTACTGCTATTATAGTACCAGCTCTTCAAGTTTCATTTTCCAGTGGATACCCTCAGACCGTTTCACAGAAACTCTCAGTGTAATCCCTGAAGAACTCATCAGGTACAAAAAGCTGCTTTTGATATATCAGTGTTCTCTAAAATAATCTAATTCTTTTTCTTCTTCAGTACCATAATGCAACCTTTGACTGGGCATACTTATCAAAGAAGGAGTGTTTGAAATATGGAGGGAAGCTCGTGGGGAACAACTGTGATTTCGTTCCTGACATCACGCTTATGTCTTGCATCCTCTTCTTGGGCACCTACGCCTCCTCCATGGCTCTGAAAAAATTCAAAACTAGTCGTTACTTTCCAACCACAGTAAGTACCTGACCTTGAAATATCTTCCTTGGATTTATACAGTACCAACAGTAAAACAGTATTACAAAATGGAAAAGGCACCTGAATTAATTTGTCCAGTATAAATCTGTGCATTTTAAAATTGGTATTCCAGCCTTTGTTCATGTAGATACGTATTTAACATAATTGTAGTCCAGCTTTGGAAACTTCCAAATATTTGCTTACATAATTCTGCCATAAATTTTGACTGTCATAATTCTGAATTACTGAAAAGAAAAAGTAGGATGTATTCTATCTAAAAATGCAGAAGTGAAGAAAAAGACCTTTTAAATCATAATGCCTAAGTACATCTGCAAAAAACGCTTTTCATATTAATCAGGAAGTTTGGAAGGTTGTGTATCTTAGCTGTCCATGGGCTTCAGTACCTGACCTCGAGGGCAGGAGAGCACTTACCCCCTGTTACCCTATTATTGCTGTCACCCAACCCACACTTGTCATCCACAGTGAGGACTGATGTAGTTCTGTTGTGTAGACATCCTGCCTTTTGTTAGTATGTCTGAGTGAACTCAAAATCAAAACTGTGATTCTTTGAGAGACTAGAAATTAAGAGCAAGATTTAGTTAACAGCATCTTGTTTATGTATTTGGAGAATAAAACTAAGATAATCCTGTGCTGTATAGTTCAGTTCTTAGTGGCTAGGATGTCAGTATTTCTTAGGTAATCTTGATTACACTTGGTTTAGATCAGGGACTGTTCTATAAATTTGTCATCTTGTGAAATCTGTACTCCATCTTTTGTGGAGGATAAAAACTTGGAAAGATGAGATGCACTTGATAAGTCTTTTTCCCAATTGCTAGAAAATAAAATTTAAAAGGTTGGTATACTCACTTCATGTAGAAAATTTTGGACTGTTTACTTCTTATAAAATTTGAAAAAAAAAAAAAAAAAAAAAAACAAAAACAGGTTGATAATGAACTCTCCAAAAGAACTAAATGGCCCAGTGCATGAACAAATTTCACAAAAGGAAATGTAATGTCTACAATCCCAGCACTCTGAGAGGCTGAAGCCTTAGAGGATCCAGAATTCAAGTCCAGCCTGGGCAATTTAACAATAGAGAGAGACTGTCCCGGAGTAAAAAGGATCTGTGATCCTGGGTTCGATTCCCAGTACTACCCACATACATGCACACATGCCTGCACACATATCATAAAAGTTCTACTTAAAATGGGACATCACACACTGGAGAGCCACCAGCAGAATTTAGTGCAGTTTTCTGTTTAGCCCACAGCGTGTATACACATGCGCATGTGCACATACAGGTGAGACCTTACTTAGAACCAGGACTTTGCAGGTGGTCAGTGGGTCCATAGAGCTCTGCTGTTTAAGTCTTCCCCACTTGGAGCTTGCTGATGAAGGGCCTGTTCCATTTGAGATTGCAGTCCCAGCTCACCCCGTGGCAAATGTGCTCACTCAGTTCATTTCTTCATCTGGAGGAGGTGACCCTCAACCCCTCTCCGTTGTGCTGGAGATGGAACTCAGGGCCTCCTAACCGCTAGGCAATGCTGTACCACTGAACTGCAGCCCCATTCTTGGATGAGTTTTCTACAAAACAGATTCCTGGTTAAAGATCTCTGAAAACAGTTTCTTCTGTATTGAGAGTTTTCCCTTGTGATCATTAGTCCATTGGATGTCATTATTTTGTTTTATTACATTTTTAACTTACATTTTATAAATCATTACCACTAAGTCTAATATTATTTAAGTGTAGTAGGTGGAGAAGTGGAAAATGTGTGATACATTTGTAAGTTGTAATTGTGAAATAAGCTAGTTTCATCCTCAAGTTGAAGCAAGATTAGCTTTTTTCTACTTTTAACTTTAATTGACAAATAATAAATGTAAATATTTATGGAATACAATGAAACATTTTGGTATATGTGTACCATGTGGAAAAATTAAGTCAAGTTAATTAAATCTCCATAATCTAACAAACTTATCATTGAGAACAAATAAAATCTACCCTTTTGAAATTTTAAAATAGTCAACATGTATAAAGAACTCAAAAAATTACACACCCCCAAAGTAAAAGACCTAATCAAAAAATGGGCAAGTGAAAAGAATAGATGCTTCATGGAAGCAAAAGTACAAATGGTCAATAAATACCAAAGCAGTGTGCAATATCACTGACCATTAGGGAAATGCAAATTAAAACAATACTGAGATTCTGTCTTAGCCTGGAAAGAATGGCCATGATCAAGAAATCAAATAACAAATGCTAGTGCATCTGTGGTGGTGCTGGGGAACCTTTCTACATTGTTGGTGGGCATATAAACTAACATAATCACTATGGAAATCAGTGTGGAGAGTCTTCAAAACATTAAAAATAGAAATTCCATTTGACTCAGCTATTTCCCTTCTAGGTGTCTTCTCCAAAGAGTTAAAGACATCATAGTACAATGATCCATGCATACCTGTACTATAGCAGCGTAATTCATAATAAATCTTAGAAGCAGTCTGTATGTCCATCAATAGATGAAGGGGTAAAGAAAATATTTTACACATAATGGAGTACTACCCAGCCATAAAGAAAGATAAATTTGAGTCACTTGTAGAAAAATGGATGCACCTTGAGACCATAATGTTAAATGAAATAAATCAGATGCACAAACTTAAATATCAAATGATTTCTTTCAAATGAGCAATCCAAAATATAAATAAAGAGCAAAATAAAAGATGGTAATAGGAAGTGAGGAAATAAATCTTTCTCAAATGGGAAGGAGATCCAGAGATGAAGCGGGGGGAGAGGGAAAAAGAATGAAAAAGGAAGTGGGATGTGTCTTGTACATGTACCAGCGCCACACGAAGAATGCAGGCAGTATTTGCTGCAAGTGTGTACCATGAAAATACACAACCATGAGATAAAATACAGCATACTGTAGCTGTAGTCACCGTGCTCTACGTTGGTTCTCACAGCGTTCTCCTGTCTATCAGGACCTGGTGCTGTGCAGCCAGCAACCTTCTCTGGTTTGCCCCCCTCCTCATAACTGCTATTTCTATGAGTTTAGTGTTTTAAAAGTTCTTCATGTAAATGAGATCATGCAGTATTGGTCTTCCTATTCTTGGCTTACTTCACTTAGCATAGCGTCCTCCAGGCACCTCCGGGTTGTCTCAAATGGCAACACGTGCTTCTTTTCAAAGGTAGAACGCTGTTCTCCTGTGTGCGTATACCACATTTTCAATAGCCATTCATCCATTGATGACCATTGATTCATTCTGTATCTTGACTGCTGTGAATAATGCTGCAATGAACTGGAAGTATAGATAGTCTTCAGCATACCGATTTCATTTCCTTTGGGTATGTGCTGAGTAACAGGATTGCTGCTTTATAAAAGCATAGTAATTCCACTTTAAATTTTTGGAGGAACCTTCCATAATGGCTATACTGACTTATATTCCCAACAGAGTGCAAAGGTTCCCTTTTCTGCACACCTTTGCCAACACATTACTTTTGTCTTTTTGATCATGACAATTTTAATGTGTTAAATTTGACATGTGTTAGATAACTCATGGGGAATTTAATTTTCATTTCCTATGTTAATTAATGGTGTGAGAGGAAATACCTGGGGACCAAGACTGTGGGAAAGACTAGATTTAAATCTGTCTAGGTACAGGCAAGCTGACATGGGAGCAGTATGAGTGACTATATGGAGGGGAGGCTGTGTGCATTTAGGGTTTGGGGTTGGGGCCCATGTCCCAAGGAATCTGGAGGGAATGTTTGTGGTCAAAGCTGTGAGGATGGTCAGCATAGGTGTACATATAAAGCAGGGTCTTCTGGAGTGAGGGAGAGTGCAGATTCAGTCCTAAATTTCTTTATGGCCATCACTTCCTTGTTTGCAGAGGGCAGTTGGGATTCCTGTTGTTTGTGGAGGGCAGTGTGAAGGTCTTTCTCAGGTCAGGCCTGACACCCCGGCATTTAGATGTTGAGCATTTGTAGACTTGTTGGCCATTTGTGTGGCTTTTGGGGGGAGCTGTCTGTAAGGTACTTGGCCTGTTGTTAAAATGGGTATTTTTTATTATTAGAGTCAAATTCCTTATATATCCTGAATATCCTTTTATCAGATGTGTGGCTTGTAAATATATTTTCCTAACCCATAGATTATCTCATTACTTTACTGGTTGATTGTTTTAGTCTGCAACTTTGCAGTACTTTAATGCAATCTCATTTTTTCTAATTTCATGTATGTTTCCAGTATTGTTGGGGTCATGTCTAAAAAACAAAAAAACTAATGTTGAGGTATGAAACTAGGTTTTTTATTTGAAAACAACAGTAATTTGTGCATAAGTATTGAATGAAGCTATGGATGAAGCTTTTCTCATTTTCATCTAACAGTTTTATAGCTTGAGGTTTTACATTTAAGTATTTAATCCATTGGAATTGGTTTTGTATGTGATGTGGGAGGAGGGTCTAATTTCATTCTTTTTTATTTCAAGGAGAATAAAAAAATAATAAAATACCAACAACATAGACAAAAACAAAACAAAGCAAAACCAAAAATGATACAGGGTTTCAAAACAAAATGATAAGAATTAACAGTGGTTATTATATTATGTAATGTTATCTTCAACAAATTTGCTCACATTACTAGATGCAAGAATGCAAGATTGATCAAATCATTAAAGAGAATAAAAAACCATTAGAAACAACACAGAGTTTCACTAGACAAGATGGTAGGAATTCATTCTTGTACATGTGGATATCCACTTTCCTCAACACTTTGCTTTAAAGAGAAAAATAAAAAATAAAAAAATAACAATAACAATAAAACAGTGTCTAAAACAGGTTAGTAGGAGAGTTACAATAATTAATACATGTGTCTTGTTGTTTTTGTAGTAGTTATTCGCAGTACAAGACAAAGGCATGATCTCTTGTCCAAATAATGTTAACACAACCCTTTCTTTTCAATGAACTAATAGAAACTAGATGTATCTTAACTATCTTGTGTATAAATATATATTTTTCTTTTTCCATTCCTTCCTTTCCCCTTCTCCCATCACAGATTATCTTTTCTTTTGAGCGGTTTCTTCCTAATTCACAATATCTAGTGTACATTTTGGACCTTATTTACTCCTTCAGTTTCTCACACTAGTGAGACAAGAAGGTGTTTACATATATGGGTCTGACTTATGAATATGGTCTCTAGTTGCATCCATTTACCTATGAAAGTCTCAAGTTTATCCTTCTTTATGGCTTAGTACTCCGTTATATTAAAAAAAACACATTTTTTTATCCATTCCTCAGTTGGTGGGCATTTGGTTTGTTTCCAAGATTTAGCTATTACAAAAATTGTCCTGCTATAAACATGAGTGCACATATATCTCTGAGATATGATGTTTTTAATTCCTCTGGGAAGATAGAAGGAGTATGGGACCTCTAATCCTAGTTTTTTAAGGAATCTCCATACTGATTTCCCCAGTGGTTGCACCACTCTACACTTCCACCAATAGTGGAGAAGGGTTCCTTTTTCCCAATAGCTCCTCCAGCATTTGTTATCAGTTGACTTTTTTATGGTAGCCTTTCTTTTTGGGGTAAGATAGAATCTTATTGTTGTTTGAATTTGCATCTCTTGAATGTCCAATGATATTGAACATTTTTTTATGTATTAATTTGCTATTTGTATTTCTTCATCTAAGAAGTGTGTATTCATCTCAGATGCCCATTTTTGAATTGGGTTTTTGAATTGGGGTTTCTGGGTTTTTTCAGTTCTTTATATGTTGTATATATAAGTCCTTTGTCTGAGGGACAACTGGCTATAATTTTTTCCCACTCTGTGGGTTGATTTTTCACTTTGTTGGTTATTTCTTTTATTGTACAAAAGCTTTTAAATAAGGTGAGACTCTTCGTAGTATTTCCCCTGTGGTATGGTTTTTGTTCATGAAGTCTCTGTCTCTGCCTCTGCCTATGTCTTTGAGAGTTCCACCTATTTTCTCTTCCAGTAGATTTAGTGTTTGTATTTTAATATTTAGATCTTTGATCCATTTTGACTTTAGTGCATGGTGATAGACGTGGGTCTAGTTTTAGTCTTCAACATGGGAAAAGCCAGTTTTTCCACCACCATTGTATTAAAGAGACAATCTTTCTTCCAGTGAACATGTTTGGCTTCTTTGTCAAAGATAAGGTGGCTGGGTGTGTTTGAAATTGTGTCTGCATCTTCTCAGGATTCAGGCCTGGCTTTTCACCAATACCATTCTGATTTTATCACAGTAGCTGTGTAATATAATTTCAGATTACGGATTGTGATCCCCCTGCCTTCCCTTATTGCCCAGAACTGCTTTTGTTCTAGGTCTCTTCTGGTTCAAAATGAATTTTAGGAGTGTTTTCTTTAGATCTTTGAGTTATGCTAATGGCATTTTGATTGGGATTGCATTAAAGCTGTATAGCAATTTTGGGAGTATGGCCATTTTCTCTGTTGGTTATTCCTATCAAAGAGGAAGGAATATCTTTCCATTTTCTTTTTTAAATTTTATTTTAAAGAGAAAAAATAACAATAAAGACAAAAACAAAACAACACAAAAACAATAAAAACAATATAGGATTTCAAAACAACGTGATAAGAATTAACAATGGTTGTTATATCACATATTGTTATTTTCAACAAAGTTGCTCAGATTACCAGATGTAAGAATGCAAGATTGATAAAACAATTAAAGACAACATGTAATAAAAAAATTAAAAACAATATAGAGCTTCAATTAACAAGATGGTAGCAGTTCAACAATGGTTATTATTTTGTATATTGCTATTTTCAAATTAGTTGTTCCAGTTACCGGACAGAAACATGCAAAATTGGTCAGAAAGAAAAAAAAAATTTTAAGCATTAACCATTCCTTTCAATAAACCAATAGACATCAGCAAAACACTTCTCCCAGCTATCCTTTTATAAACATATATATTATTTCTTTTTTTGTTTTAAAGAAAAAAAAACCCAAATAACAAAAGCCAAAGATGTAAAAGAACATGAAAACAAAAATGATTCAGAATTTCAAAACAAGGTGATAAGAAATTAACAGTGGTTGTTATATTACATGTTGTTATCTTCAAAGTGGTTACTCAGATAACTAGATGTAGGTATGTAGGATTGGTCAAACAGTTACACATTAACTGTTCCTTTCAATAAACCAATAGAAATTATTAGTACAATTATATTAGCTATCTTGTACATGCATATACATATTTTTGGTCCTTCTTTCTTTCCTTTTTTCACTTTTCTCTCATCCTGGTTGTTCTCTCCTATTTGAGCGGTTTCTTTCCTTTTCACAGTATCTATTGTACCTTTCAGGTTATATTTACACTTTCAGGTTCTTATACTAAGGAGACAACATGATGTTTACAAATATGAGTCTGATATATTTTACTTATGAGCATGGTCTGTAGTTGCATCCATTTAACTATAAAAGCCTCTAGTTTATCTTTCTTTATAGCTGAGTAATACTCTGTTATATAAAAATACCACATCTTTTTTTATCCATTCTTCAGGTGATGGACTTTCTGGTTGTTTCCAAGATTTAGCTATTACAAATTGTGTGGCTATAAACATGGGTACACATATATCACTGTGGTATGATGTTTTCAATTTTTCTGGGAAAGGGATGGGGATATAGCTCAGTGGCATAAGTGCCTGCCTGCCCAAGCACAAGGTCCTAAGTTCAATTCTTAGTACCAAAAACAAAAAAAAATCAATTTTTCTGGAAAAATACCCAGAAGGGGAATGTTTGGGTTGAATGAGACCTCAAATCCTAGTTCACTGAGGAATCTCCATACTGATTTCCACAGTGGTTGTACCAGTCTATAGGCCCACCAACAGTGGAGAAATGTTCCTTTTTCCCCTCAGAATCTGCAGCATTTGTTATTGGTTGATTTCTTGATGATAGTAATTTTTTCAGGGGTGAGATGAAATCTCAGTGTTGTTTTAATTTACATTTCTTGAATGACTAATAATGTTGAACATTTTCTCATATATTTATTTGCCATTTGTATTTCTTCATCTGAGAAGTATGTATTCATCTCAGAGGCTCATACTTGGATTGGGTCTTTGAATTTTGGGGGCGTGATTTTTAAAAATTCTTTATATGTTCTAGATAGGAGCCTTTGTCTAAGGGACAGTTGGCTGAAATTTTTTTCCAACTTATGGGTTTTCTTTTTACCCTGTTGGTGATTTCTTTTGGTGGGCATAAACTTTTCAATAAGATGAGATCCCATTTGTTGAATCATGCAGTTTGGTTTTTGTCCATGAACTCTCTGCCTACACGTATGTGTAGATTTCTACCTACTTTCTATACCAGTAGATTTAATGTTTTTGTTTTAATATTTAGATCTTTAAGCCATTTTGACTTTAGTTTAGTTCATGGTGATAGACACGGGTCTACTTTTAGTCTTTGGCATGTGGAGAGCCAGTTTTTCCAGCACCATTTATTAAAGAGGCTATCTTTATTCCCGTGAACATGTTTGGTCCCTTTGTCAAAGATAAGGTGACTGAGTGTGTTTGTGGTGGTGGCTGCATCTTGTAGCCAGTTCCATTGATCTTCAGGTCTGTTTTTTTTTTGCCAAACCATTTTGATTTTATCACAGTAGCTTTGTGGTATAATTTCAGGGATTGTGATAATTCCTGCCTTGCCTTTGTTGCCCAGGAGTGCTTTTGCTATTCTGGATCTCTTTTGGTTCCAGATGAATTTTAGGAATGTTTTCTCTAGATCTGCGAGGTATGCTAATGGTATTTTGATCAAGATTGCATTGAATCTGTACAACAATTTTGGCAGTATGTCCATTTTTACAATGTTGGTTATTCCTATCCATGAGCAAGGAATATCTTTCCATTTTCTGAAATCCCCTTTGACCTCTTTTTTAAGAGTACTGTAATTTTCACCATATAGAACTTTTACTTCTTTTGTTAGATTGATTCCTAAGTATTTCAGCTTTCTGGATGCTATTGTGAAAAGGTATAGTTTCCCTAATTTCTCTCTCAGTGTGTTTGTTGTTTGTGCATAGGAATGCTATTGATTTTTGAGTGTTAACTTTGTATCCAGCCATGCTACTGAATTTGTTTATTAATTCTAGGGTCTTTTGGTGGAGTTTTGGGGGTCTTCCACATAGAGTATCATGTCACCTGCAAATAATGATAATTTCACTTTTTCCTTTTCTATCTTTATTTCTGTTATGTCTTTTGATCATTATTGGTTTGAAGTTCACATTGTCTATAGACAGAATAGCTCTTCCTGCTTTTTCCTGTGTTCTTGCCACATGGAGTATTGTTTCTGGCTTTTGACTCTCAGTCTATGAGTTTCTTTTTGTGTTAAATGCCTTTCTTGTATACAGCATATTGTTGGATTTTTTTTTTTTTTTTTGATTCACTTTGCCCATGTGTTTCTTTTGATTGTTGAATTGAGGTCATTTGCAGTAGTGGTTATTACTGATATGTATTGACTTATCTTTGTCATGGTATTTTCCCGTTGCTGGCTCTGTACTTTCCCCCTCTGTTTAATTGCTTACCTGGCTTGGTGGTTTTTTTCTATTGTTGATCTTGAAACTGTGGCCATTTTTATCTCTCTGTAGAATATCTTTCAGTACTCTTTCTAGGGTTGGTTTGGTGGTCATGAATGTTTTTCAGTTGTCTTTGTCATGGAAGTATCCTATTTCTCCATCAATTTTGAAAGGTAGTTTTGCAGGGTACAGAATCTTGGTTGGAAGTTGTTTTCATTCAGGACCTGAAGTACTTCACTACAAGTTCTTCTTGACTTGATGGTTTGTGCTGAGAAGCCTGCCATGATTCTGATGGGGTTTCCTTCATAGGTGATCTGTTTCTTTTCTCTAACAGCTTTTTAAAATTTTTTATTTATTTATTTATTTATTTATTTATTTATTTATTTTCTGCTACTGGGAATTGAACTCATGACCTTGCACTTGCCAGGCAGGCGCTGTGCCACTGAGCTAAATCCCAGCCCCTCTAACAGCTTTTTTTAAAAAGAGAAGAATATATTTATTGAGGGAAAGAAAGCTTCTGTCCAAAAGAGGGACAGAAGGGGGCCTGAGTGGATTGCCAAGGACCTTGCCCTTCCCAGGGACTTTATAGGGCAAAAGCATGAGGTGAAGTGGGTCCAAGATTGGGGGAAAATGGGACATGACAAGAGGGCATTAGGTGGGACAAAGCTATGGTCAGCCAGTTAGATTACAAGTGTAATTGTTCAGGTAAAATTGAGTATACTGGGATCAAACAGGGAAGTTAGCCATGTAGCAAGTGGGTATGAATACAGAACAGGGGCTTTTCCTGTAGGGGGTTGGGCTAGTGACTCTTCCTGGCTTTTTCAAGGTGATTGCTACCTATTTAGAATATCAATCCCTGATGTTCACACCTAGGGAGGTATGTTGGTGCATTTGTTCAGTCTTTTGTCTTGAGGTCTGGCCCACAGCAAATACTTTTCCATTCACAAGGTATCTTGTCTTTCATGTTGGCTCCTTGAGGGCCTGGCCCTTTCTGACTGCCTATAGTATTTCTGTCTAACTCAGCTGCCTATAACATTCCCCCCTCTGAAGAAGTAACCCAAACTGCCACATGGGAATAATGGTCGATGACTTCTCTGGGCTTCCTCAGGCTGAAAGGCGTTGTAGCTGTTGACCGGCAGTCAGAGATACTCTCCAGAGGTCTATCTGAAGGCTTTGATAGACACCAGGCATTTTCATCTTGGGGAGGCATATAGCTTTAAATCTGGGGAAGGGACAAAGCCAAAGAAATGATTAAGTATGCATGGACCAAATAATATCAGAAGGCATCCACTCTAACAGCTTTTAATATTCTGTTCTTTTGCTGAATTTCTGGGATTTTGATTATTATATGTCTGGGTATAGATTTATTTTGTTTATGGCTAATTGGAGTTCTATATACACCACTTCTCTGAATGTCAGGTTCTTTCATGCTTGGGAAATCTTCTGCTATTACTTCTGCAGATAGTCTTTTTATGCCATTCATATTGCCTCCTTCTCTTTTGTTGACACCTATCAGTCTTATATTGTTTTTCTTTGCCTCATCTTGGAGCTGTTGAGTTATTACCTGCTGGTTCCTTGTTATTTTTAAGTGATCCTACCTTTCACAGTTGTTATCTGCAATACTGTGTTCAAAGTCTGAAAGTGTATCTTCCATTTTGTTTAAGCAGTTTTACCAGGTTTCAGTGGAAATTTTAATTTCCTGAATATCTCTGCATCTCTTTCATGCATTCTAATTCTTTCTTATACTGTTCATTCAAGGTTTCCATCATTTTTCTGTGTTCTTCTATATTTTTTATCTATATCTTCTTTTATGTGCTGAGCAATTCTTTCATTATTGTTGTCTTTTTTTTTTTTACCTGAGCGATTTTTTCTGATCTGATTTCATCTATATCCTGATGTAATTGGTTCTGTACTTCACTTGCTATCACTTCAGAAATTTCATGTGTGTGACTTCCATGTTTTTCCAGGTTGATGTTTCCTGAACTTGTTCTGGGTGGAATGGAGGGCTGAGATTGTGTTTTGCTCCTTCTTTTCATCATTTTCAAATTTCCCTAGGTTTCCCAGGATTCAGGGTTGTTCCCACGATGACAGTGGGAGGTGCAATGTGGGATTTTGGGCTCCCAGAAAGCAAACCAAGGCTTCCTGTGATGGTGGTAGTTGGTAAAGCCAGTGGTCGTGGGCTCTCAGACAGCTCACCAAGGCTTCCCAAGTCCAAGACACATTCTTGTGATGGCATCTGGTGCAGAGCCAGAGGTCCTGAGCTCCCAGACAGCTCACTGAGGCTTCCCAGGACAAGGGAGCTTCCCATAATGGCCTCCATTTTCTCATGTCCTCTTCAGTCTCCTTTTTTAGGGTACTATAATTTCCACTGTACAGATCTTTTACATCCTTTGTTAGATTGATTCCTAAGTATTTCATTTTTTAGATGTATTGTGAAGGGTGTGTTTCTCTAATTTTTCTCTCTGAGTTTGTTGCTTGTGTACTGGAATGCTTTTGAGTTTTGAGTTCAACACTATTTAAGAGAGGTTTCTTTCCCTATTGGGAGGATTTTCTTTCCCTTAGCACTTTTGTGACAAAATTAGTTAACCTTTAATGCAAAGGTCATTTCTGTGCACTCTGCTGTGTTCCACTGGTCTGTCATTTTATGCCATTGTTTTGCTACTGTGTTTACTGTAGCAGTAGAAGATATTTTGAAGCCAGGTGCCCTAGTGGCACTGTGGTTGCCATGGATCCCAGCCTGCACCCTGAGGCCCTGAGTGTCCTCCTGTGCAGGTCTAGTGTTCTTGTCAGAGATGCAGTCTGGGTCTGAATTCCCTATCCTTTCCCCTAGCAGAGGTTCTCTGCATCCATGTTTTCTGCCTGGAGTTGGAAAAGGGATGATATGACTAACTTTCTACTCTCTTCAGTGTGTCTCCTCTTACTCCTCAGCTACATCCACCTGATTTTTTTTGAGCTCTTATGAAGGTATCTGCATGAATAATGAGGTGTTCAGTTAGATGTTTCTGTGGGTGGATGTGCCTTAGGATTTCACCACCTTGCTGACTACCTCCCAGGCAAATAGATATCATTTCAACTGTTTACGTAGACATCACCTGTTTTATTCCAGCAATAACTCCCAAATTGAAGATAGCTCTTCAGACTTAAAAAAATTCCGTCTTATAAAAGCTGAAGCAGGTACATTTTTAGCTATTGTTAAATAATTCTGAGAAAGTCACAAGAATGTGAAAATAGAAAAATGGCTTTATTCTAGTTATAATTCCTGTTGAGGTTCTTGCTGAGAACTGTTTGAAGGGAAAAGCATGTGTGCTCTCTGAGGATGAGTATGAATGTGTAGGCTTTAAATCTGCTGCTTCCTAATATATCTTCACTTCACACTCACAGCCAAGTACGTAACACACACATAAGTACATATACATTCATAAAGGAGTAAAAAGAACATAATTTTTCTTCCCCTTGCTAAAACAGTTTTGGTTTAAGCTGTCATTTATAAGGATATTTTCTGCTGGTAGGAGTAGTGTTTGGATTTTTATACATTTTATAGTTAAGTAAGGCTAAGTCATTATTTTCAGCTCCTTTTTTATATCTGCAATTCACATGACCTCTAAAAACTTGGAACACTAATACTAAAGGACAGCACTCCATCACACACATTGTCGTCCTCTCTTTTAGCTTGTATAGTCAGTTCTCTTTTGCACTCTCATTTCTGTATGCTTGTGTGAGTCAGTAGTTAAGATTGTAAAGTGCCTGAAAACTGTTACACTTCTGCTTTGTTCCTCATGCCAGCCAGCATAATTGGCTGCAGAGTAGGTAGTGAAGATCTGTTGACCAGTAGGACCAGTCAAGGAGAGATACCTGCTCCATTTTGTGGCAAGAGACCCTATATAGGAACCTAGACATGGTGGAGTCTGGTGCCAACATTGCCTTCAACTACTGATAGCTAATTGCAGACTAGTTAATTCACCTCTGAAGGAAAGTGCTTGGCTGTGTAATAATAGACATCCTTTTAAATTCTAGTGTTGGGGCTGGGGATTTAGCTCAGCGGCAAAGCGCCTGCCTGGCAAGCGCAAGGTCGTGAGTTCGGTTCCTGGTACCGGAGAAAAACCAAAAAAAAATAAATAAATAAATTCTAGTGTTTTTTATTACTAGAGAGTTTTCTAGATCTACCTTCTAAGTGAAATAAATTCCTTATATTACACTAGTGCTTATTATAATGAAGATGTCTTAAAAATTTCCGGAGATTAATTATCATCTCCATCTTAAGACCAGGTCTGTTTTTGAAGCTGCTGCCAATCTCTCCTGTGGATAAATCACAATTATCATTCAGAAAACTCAGAGCATGGTTTACCTTCTTCCCACAGTTGAAGTTCCTCATCTCCCTGTATTCTTTATCTCAACTAAGAACATCAGTATCCTCAATGCAACCCAAGATCAGACTCTTAAATCACATTTATTTTGCAGGCCTCAGCAAGAAGCATGATACACAGAAATGAAGATAATTTGAGGAGTTTAAGGAAGGTATTGTTTATAAAGGTGAAGTTAGGGAAACCACAGAAAAGAGTATGGTGCCCTAGTCCTAGTAACAGTGCCGCTGCTTTATCTGGGATCCCAGGGATGTGGAAAGGCATTGGTGGCTGGAACCCAGAAGAAGAGGGAGAGGTAGAGCTGTCTAGAGAAGATATGGACCTTGGGCTAAGGGATCAAGTCAACTGGGCCATCTCACCCAGTCCAGTGGGGCATTCAGTACTCTGAGTTGACTCTTTCCCTGGTCTGACTGCTGCTGGCCAGATCCACTGGGAAGCCAGAAAGGAAGGGAACCCATCGTAGACTACATCTCTCCAATTCCTCACAGAGAGCCCGATACGAGAGGTATCTGCCCCTACGAATGAACATATCCACGATATGTCTTATTCCAAGTTTTTCTTTTTTGTATTAAACTTGTCACAGTCCCCTTGGTTATTCTTGTTGTGGCCCTTTCCCTTTACACTTATACTTGTGTTTCCCTCATTCTGGCCTTTGGTACCTTTGCCTAGACCAAGGTCAGTGACTCACTCTCCTCCAGTCTTCATGGTGCCACTGTCAGTCTCTCAGCATGAACACTTTAGATGAATCTGACCACCTTTGCATTCAGCTGGCATAGCAGGCTCTTATACAGAGCTCTGTCACTCAGTTGAATGTGAATACAATACCAGTACCCCACTGGCTGTCTTCTTCAAGTTCCCTGCTCTTTTAGAGAGGTGCATTAGTCTACTGTCACACACCGTGACTGGCTTGTTATATCAGCCTGAAGTCTTTATTCAGAGTCTTTTAGTGTCAGACTTCCAGTAGGAGCATCACAGCATAATCTGTGATCTTCTGTGGCAGATGGCTCAGTGCATTAATGTGAGATGTTCTTCTAGCGTACCACACCAACAAATGACCATAAGCATTGAACAGTGATGTTATCACTGCATGTGTGGTAGCAAAATAAAGGCAGGAGATGAGGTAGAAAGCAGGTAGCTGTGCAACCCTGTGTATTAGGGCAGATTGTGGGTGCTTAGGTATAGCCACTAGCCATGCACGAAAATGCCTTCCTTAAGGAACTTCTCAATTCCTCACAGGCCTATCCCCTGCCCTTGTCCCCAGAATAAATTAAAATCTTATACACGCTGGTGTAATTATAAGATTATTTTAAGATATACTTCTCAGTTGTTATTTTCACTTATATAAACAAAATCACTAAATTCCAAATAACATTAACATTGCTTGATACAGCACTAGGTGAAGGACATAGAAACAAGTAATTCATGGACCAGGCGCATAGTAGGCACATAATATGTATTTGTTGAATAAGTTAGATCTTCGTGTCTTCAAATGAGAATGACTCATTTTGCTGCTTCTGCTCTTTTCATGCTTAGTGCCTCTAAATCATACTTTGGTGCCTTTCTGTGGCCTAAGGTGACAGTGATTTTTAAGGAACTGGATTTATAAGTGAAAAAGTGTAGGGCTTCAGGAATTTTAATGAAAATATAATGAACATTTTACTTAGGTGATGCATTTTGTTTTTAATCCATGTAAAACTCAGGAAAAATTTAGAATTCCACAACTAATTATATTTTTAGAACCTCTATTCTTGGTTGATATTTTGGCCTGGGACCATTTTATTGAAGTTGATGTGCTTAGTTCATAAACAGTCTTTTATAAGAATCAGGTGACATTCACCTTCTGTTTTCTTTTTCTGTCAGAAACTTTCTTGATAAATGGTAAAGTTGTCAGACTAAAACAAGTATTATATTAAAAGTAAGTAGTAAATAATAGGCATGCATTCTGTGTCCCGTTCTTCTTTGGTAATATGGGTGGCATTTGGTATAAAATATCAGGCCACATCATGTCAATGAAACTTCATTTAAAAAATGACTTTAGTGTCACTGAAAAGAATCAGATTTTCAAATTTTTGTGATATATTGAAGTATGGAAGGTATTGAAAAAGGCAAATTTGCTTTTAGCCAAAAGGTATTTTTCATATTTATTTCATAAAGAATAGCAAAGGGACATGTAGTTATAAATATAATTTAGTTTGTAAAACATTTAATGAATATAGACATTTCAGTTCTTATTGATATATGGTGAAAATCTGGAGTCAACCTGAATTAATCCCCCCAAAAAATAAGATTGGGAACAACAATTGGCCAGAACACTGCGAGAGGCTTCTAAAGGTGGCATGGAGGAAATCTCTGGGTAGAAGTAATTTCAAGCTTGTGGTCCATGTGGTCAAGGTGGCCCAGAGCATTTCCAGCTTCCTAGTCTATCATAGAGGAACCAACTGCACTGACATCCACTCACTAGTACAAAATGACCTTTTATCCCATGGGCCTCTATCACCTTCCCAGGTCATCTAATTTATCTAGGTGCCTCGTGTCTTAATTACTGTATTGTTGCTGAAATACAATACCTGATACAGTTTAAAGGAGCAAAGCTGGGGCTGGGGATTTAGCTCAGCGGCAAAAGCGCCTGCCTGGCAAGCGCAAGATCGTGAGTTCGGTTCCCGGTACCGGAGAAAAACCAAAAAAAAAAAAAAGGAGCAAAGCTTTTGGCTCACAGTTTATAGGAGTTTCAGTCCACAGTCCACTGGCAAGGTGGCATGGTAGCAGGGCACCACAGATGAGAAAGCTCAGAGCAGGCAGTCAGGAAACAGAGAGAGAAATCAAGGAAGGAGGAGACAGATGGACCCTTCCAGGCCATGCCCTTAGTGACCACTTCCTCCCACCAGGCTTCACCGCCCACATCACATTTAGCTATAAACTCATCAGTGGATTAATCTACTAAGAATCATGCTCCCACGATCAACTCACCTCCCTAAAGCTCCGTATATGAGCACATAGGACTCTGGGGGGACATCGAGATAGAAACCATAGCAACTCGCTAATTATTTTAAACTTTTATTGGTGTATCATAGCATGAATTATAAAAAGATCTTCCTTTTTAGGAACTAAAACCCTTTATAATTATTATTATTTATAAATTCTAATTCTAATTCTAATTATTATTATTATTATTGCTATTATTTTAGTTACATCTAAGAAGAGCTGAGGACAAAGTCAAGTAATTTTGATAACTGGGTTTTAATCCGTGGTGTCATTTTCTGTCAAGCGCTCACCTTCATGCTTCTTGAATCCTTCTGAGGACAGAAGCCTGCTATCCCACAGGCGTCCTTGTAGAAACACAAATTTGCCCTTTTGCCTTCGTCCACCAGGTCTGCACTCACCTTCTGGAGCTGCACAGAATAAGTTTAGTTTCTCTTTCTTGTGACAGATTTCGCATATGCAAAGTCAAATTCTCCCTGCAGTGTTTTGAGGCCTACCATAGCTCTCCTTGTGGTATGTTTTCTAGGGCCTTGCTTCTCTGCTTACCCTTCTTGAGATGAGCTCCAGATTTTCAGTTTAATTTAAGAGCACGACCAGAGTGGGACATAGAATTTCCTGTGCAGTTTGATTATTTCTCCTGGTACATGCTTAGTGGGCTCCTTGTCCACTGCCCAGTTTTGAGGTGGGATGGAAGGTGTTTTGGTGATTGTCAAAGCCTTGGCATCTCTGTGGAGGCCTCGCTAGGCCTGTTCCTCTCTGAGTAGACTTCTAGCACACTGCAGCCCCACCCAGATCAACTGTCGGGTCCACTTTCTTTCCTTCCCAAATTTCCCTAATGTGGAGCTTATGGCCATCAAATCCTGGGATCTAAACCAGACTTGACTTTTATTGAGTGCTGCGTATAGCAGGGATTACTGAATGAAAGTACAGTGAGTAAAGACTATTGTTATAAGTTATGTTAATGCTTCTTTCTTTTATAGAGCTTTATGCCATTGGGTACCAAGAATCAAATTGCAAAATGATCAGGGCATTGTGTGCCTGTGATTTCCAGAAGGCACATATTTGTCTCGTGTGCTTTTTCTTAATCTAGAATAAATGCTCTTTTACACTTTTGTTTAGCATTTTCCAGACATCACAGGAATTGACATCCTGGTCTAACATTTTGGGTGCCCGCAGGCATCCTCGTCTCCACAGCAGCTCCATCCGGCGAGCACCGCACAGCAGGCTCGCAGCCCTGTCCCTGGCAGATTTAGGAACAGCTGTGGTCTTTGTAAAGTGAAAACCAAAGGTCCTGTGGGGCTCCCAAGGAACCAAATTTATATTTCCCCCCCGTAAATTAGGCAGCTTCTCACTGTTGGTGTCTCTATGATTATGACTCCCTCAATAATTAATATGGTATCATCCTTCATAAAGAGTATGATTTATTAGGTTGTTTTTACCCAAGAATAAGAGAGCAGTATATGTTTATTTGAATTGCCTTTCCCATTCACTTAATTTCTTTGCTTTGGTCATTTAAATATTTAAGATGGTTGCTTCTTATTACATTAATTGGGATATTGTCTAATCAGTTCTTCAGAGGGCAGAAATATTTTCTTGTCATGTTTCCATTTAAAAAATAGTAAGCAAAATAAGAGAGCCAGGAACTAGTCTGATATAAAAAAGGGGAATTACAATCTCAACTGAGACATACTTCTCTTTTCCTTTTTCATAAATTGAGGTCAGAATTACCATATGTTGTAGCATATCCACATACCAGTAAAAAAAAATGTACTAGTAAAATGGCAAGCCCTTAATATCTATGAATTATCATAATTTGTACCCTCCTAGATTGGGAAAGTTTGTGTTCCTAGGATACTGAAATTTATCTTTGAGAGACTTAGCATTTAATATGGATGGACTGTCCAAGTGATGACGTTTATCTAAACTAAACGTGAGGCATCTGAACTTGTGGTACTGGGCATTAAACCTTGTGAGAACAGATTTTCTCATGAAACCTCTGGTGCTTCTAGTTTTAATCATTACCAGTAACCACTAGTAAAAAATTAGGAACTATGAGTTTCTTACTTGATTTCTGTATTTATATATTTACCTACATAAAAGTGGCTTTTAGAAAGAGATCAACCTTGATGAAAGGAAAGGGACACAATGAAAGGCAATCATACATGTTTCTTCCTCTAAGTGAGTCTGGCAATGTGAGAAAGGCCCAAAGAAAGCAATTCTTTCCTCCTTAAAACTTTATTCATGTGGGGGAAAAGGAAAAGGATGGAAGGGAAAAGGGAAAAAATACAAGATAGTTTTACTACTAGTTTCTCTTAGTTCATTGAAAAGAAAGGTTTGTGTTAATATTGTTTAGAGAATTTTAATATTGTTTCATATCTCATACTCTGAGTAACTACTTTAAAGATAACAATACACAATGTGTTGTTACTCTCCTATTGTTACAAAATTTTGGTTTACTTTTTTTTCTATAAAATAAAAAGAAAAACAAAAACCTTGACACACAGCTTCTGTGCTCTGGCCTCAGAGTAGGTGTCTCATGGGCTCTCTATATTCAGTGCTTGACATCTTTAGGACACTTTATCTTCTACTGTGCCAGTTTTACCTAATTCAAATTAAAGTTTAATTTTAGTGCAGAGTAAAACATGAATAGCCTGCTGAAATAGCACCCTACCTGCCTTCTCTAATTGGAGGATATAGAGTCAAATACGAAAGTGGCCTGGGAAAAATTGATTTCCTTGACTAGGTGTTTAAACTGGACCCATGTCATAAAAATGGATGTCTTAATGATAAACCCTCTCCAGGGGCAACTTCTTCTGTAACTAAACTGGTTATACAATTTCAGAGGAAGGAAGGGGAAATAGAAGTGAGTATGTTTACAGAATCTTTGACCCTGGCTGTGATTTTTAATGAGATTAAGTAAAATTATTAATAGGATCATTTTCCCCCCATAAATTTTAAGAACAATAATCCTGACTTGTCTTTTTAGCTACTTGTGTACCTAGCAAGACTACTGTTACCTAGGAATTCTACCAAAAGTAAATATAATATGTATAGTGTGTGCACATATATTGATTTATGTTAGTTTCTTATGGCTGTTTTGCCTACATTCCTTGGTGCTGTTTTATCAAATTAATACAAACTTGGTGACTTAAAACAACAAAATTTAGATTTGAGAGGTAACTGCACATCAAAACTAATACAGGGAGGTAAGATTTCTGAAGCTGGTCCTACTGGGTTAAAATCAAGGTGAGGCAAGGCTGTGATCAGTAACCATCTGGCTTCTCTGGGTTGCGTACATTCCTTGGTGTATGGCCCCTTCCTTCAACTACAAAGCCAGAAATGAGGTCAAAATTTCCTCCTACTTCATCATTCTGATGTTCACCCCCTTACCTCCTTCGTTCATTTACAAGGACCCTTGTGATTTCAGTGGGCCTACTTGGATAACTCAGAGTAATCTCTCCCGTCTCAAGATCAGCTGCTTAGCAACCTCAATTCTGTCTTTAACCTAGTTTGCTCACCATGTAATATTACATATTCACAGCTTCTGGAAGTTAAGATGTGGACATCTGTGGGGGCACATGATACTTTATTCCACCTACCATTTAGTAGGCTTAAATTTTAGCATGGTTACTCTGGTGCTGCACTGACAGAGTACTGAAGGGGGCTGACCATATAATCAGATCGAAACTAATGCAATAACTATAAAAGATTAACCAGGGTGATGATAGGAAGGGAGGCACTGAGAAGTGGTATGATGCCAGATTTATTTTCAAGCTTTTTAAATGTAAGATATGAGGGCAAGAGAGGAGTCCAGTGAGCTTGACAGTTTTTGCTTGAACAGTTGGGAAAACTAAGCTGCCATTAATTAAGATCGAGAAAGCCACTGAAAAAGCAGGGGTAGATTACAGAGGTGGCGTAGGCTGGATTGGCAAAGGGGAGCTTGGGGAAGAGCAAGCACTTAATTTTTGACATAATCTTGTGAAGTTTATAAAAATTCTAAGTGGAGGTGTCAGGGAGTGAGATATATGATTCTGGAATTTACAAGAATGATCTTTCCTGGAGATATAAAACTCTTACTCTTCGGCTTGTCAGTGGTAGTTGAAAACATAAGACTAAAGGGATCACTTAAGGTGAAATAGGGGAGAGAAGAGAGCAGGCTGAACTCTGGACCACTGCAGTCTTAAGAGTTTGAGTGGTTAAAAAGAACCTAGCAAAGAAGATAGATGATTAGAATGAAAAGCAGATCTACTAGATCTGGTTTCTGAAATGTTTTCAGAATGTAAAGATACTCCTGGATCAGTGGCTATATTCTGGCCAGTTGCTTTTGAAAAGTTACACTAGCTGGTTGGACTCCTACCATGCAAATTTTTTGCTATAGGAGACTGTTCTGTATCCCTTAGTACTTTTGTGTTTATTCCCTATCTATCCATATAATGTTTTGTCTTGAGACACTATTGAGAATATACATTAATGTCAGCTTTAGTGGGTAATCTAGTTACATAGGACCTGTATTAAATATGATAATTCACAATGGAGCAAGAAACAGTTGTTTCATTAAGCTGCAGAAATTACAGTTCTAGGATTTTTTTGTTACATTGTTTGAATATTGCCAGAGGTGACCAATCGCTTTCCCTTTGAGTATGGCTTTAACATATAACAGTGTCCACAGCCATTAGTATGTTGTTAAGTAGAGCGAAAACTGGTAAATTGATACAACATTCTAGAAGATAATTTAGCAGACGTACCTAAAGCCTTAAATTTTTATATACACATTCACAAAATAATGTGCAGAGATTTCTTTATGGAATTATTTATTATAGTGAAAAATTAAAAGCAATCTAAACAGAACAGTGTTATAAAAATAGGTTTTGGGGTATCTATTCAAAGTAATGTGACAGTCTTTAATGCTCACTATCATAGAAAATATCAAGTGAAATAGAAAAATAAAAAAGGGAGATATGTGAGCACCGTATATGAGGTATATACACAAATGATGAATATATTGTAAATGTTAAGGTTTATTCCTAGGTAGTGAAATTAGGGTGTGCTTCCTTTTTCTAACATTTTTGCTCTAAATATCCTAAAATGAACATATATTAATTTTTAAACAAGAAACATCAAATTTTAAAGAAGATAAAAATCATAGATCCTTCAGACATGACTGATGGTTATTTGCTTCTCAGTCTTTGCTCAATAATAAAATTGTAAAAGCAATTTAAAAGTTATTTGGACATAACAGCATCTCTAAAATAAATGAATAGCTTCCCAAGAGAGTAGTTGGAAAGACAACACTTACATGCATTTGGAAGTTCTGGGATTTTGGGGTGAGATTTGGAATGTATTTTAAGTAGAAGTATAATTTACATAGTAGAATACACAGATTTTAAGTATACAAGTTTTGACAAATATGTACATTTGTTTAAGCAGAATGCAAATCAGAATGCACTGGTATGTTGGGATGAAAAGAAAGATCATTTCTCTGTGGACATTATCATACCTTCAATAATTGCTTGACACAATTTAGAGGGTACTTTGTGTTGGTTGGCACTTGATCAGGTAGGTGCCTTGATCTCTGTCTCAGGGAATAGATGGGCCAAGTCAGATGCCCCGTAGTTGGGCCTTCAGTAATGGCGCCCAGTCTGTCCTGCTGGATTTGCAGGGTGTTGGGGTATTCCACTTACGGGAGGCTGAAACTCTTTCTCTTGCATCTGAAGAACCAGCACTTTCCAGGTGCCTGATGGCGAGTCCAGTAAGCAGATCTGTGCTCTAGCAGAGCCTATGGTAATTCCTATTGATCTTATGGTAATTTCTAGCAAGGAATTGCGGGTTGGATTCATTTGCTACCCTCTGTTTCCCTATTTCTCCTTGTTTATTTAAAAAATGAAAAAGGAAAAAGTTTGTCTTTTAATAACTTATATAACGTGTATACTTATAATCTGTGTGTTCTATTATGGTTTTTTTTTTTTTTTTTTTTTTT